>NW_028300808.1:340272-497772 GCF_049724085.1 Artemia sp. Qi Xiang Cuo
TCATCAAGTTTAGTTCTACCTATCAAAAGTTACCCGCCTGAGAAAATTTGGCTGATTTTCGAAAAAAGGGGGAAAGACCCCCTAAAAATTAAAGAACCTTAATGAAAATCACACCATCATATTCAGCGTATCAGAGAACCCTATTGCAGAGGTTTCAAGCTCCTATCTACAAAAATGTGTAATTTTGCATTTTTGCCAGAAGAAAGATCACGGATGCGTGTTTATTTATTTTTTTTCCCAGGGGTGATCGTATCGACCCAGTCGTCCTAGAATATTGTGGGAGGGCTCATTCGAACGGAAATTAAAAGTTCTAGTGCCCGTTTTAGGTGACCAAAAAAATGGAGGACAACTAGGCCCCCTCCCACGCTTGTATTTTCCTAAAGTCACCCGATCAAAATTTCGAGATAGCCATTTTGTTCAGCATAGTCGAAAATATGACGACTATGTCTTTTAGGATGACTTACTCCCTCAAGTCCCCGGGGGGAGGGCTGAAAGCTATTAACTTTACCCAATGTTAACATATAGTATTGGTTATTGGGAAGTATACAGAGGTTTTCAGGGGAGATTTTTTTCTGGTAGTGGGGGGGGTGGGTCGGGGGTTATCTGGGAGGATCTTTCCTTGAAGGAAGTTTTCATGGGGGAAGGTAAATTGCTATGAAGGGGGCGCCGGATTTCCCAGCATTATTTAAAAAAAAATCCGAAATTATATATATAAAAAAAAAGGTTTTCAGCTGAATGTAAGGAACAACGTCAAAACTTAAAACGATAGAAAACATTACGTATGTGATTGGGTTCACCCCCTAGTCAATACCTCGCTCTTTAAGCCAAAGATTTTTTAGTACTTTCATAAGAGCTATTTATTCTAATTAACGGCATTTGTGATTAAGGGGTCATTTTTAAAGAATTGGAACAAAATTCAAAATTTAGCTTAAAGAGCAAGGTATTGACTAGGGGGCGAACCCTCTAATATACGTATTAAAAATATATGAATATAGAAGTTTGTTACGTAAGTTAATTCGTAAGTTACGTATATTTATTACTAATAAAAACGTTCTTAAATAAAATTAAACAAGTTTCGAGAAAGCCATTTAACCAAATAAAAGTAAAATTAATATTCAACTTTTGTTTTTAATTATTCGTGTACGGTGAGCCAAAATCAAAACCTGCATTAATTCAAAAACGTCCAAAAATTAAAAGAAAAAAAGTTTTTTTTAACTTAAAGTAAGGAACGACGTTAAAACTTAAAACGAACAGAAATTATTCCGTATATGAAAGGGGCTGTCCCCTCCTCAACGCCTCGCTCTTTACGCTAAAGCTTGAGTTTCTCACAACTATTTTTTTTAAACAATGAAAAACTTTAGCGTAAAGAGCGAGGCGTTGAGGAGGGGACAGCCCCTTTCATAAAGGGAATAATTTCTGTTTGTTTTAAGTTTTAACGTCGTTCCTTACTTTCAGTTAAAAAAACTTGTTTTTTTTATTTAATTTAGTCAAATTTCGACTAACGCTTGGATCATACTCTGATAAGTTAGCCTCAACAAGTCTATATTCATAATATGTTCCATAGCAAAATATCAAATATGATGGCTTTCCTTTGCTATCCTTGGACACTCTTAGAATTTTTTCTGGCCACTGAGGAACATGTTTTAAGTTTGCCAACGCAATATCAAACTCTTCAAATACAGGCATTTTCAATTAAGAAGAGGACAAGAGTGAAAGCAACTTGTCATTACGTAAGGGAAGAGCCTGACTAATCAATTGAGCTGAGACAATGTTCCAAAGATTCCATAGTATATATCCAAATATTCTATATAGTCTACTAGTACCAATATATTCCAATACTACTTGGCTTCACACAAAAGGTGTGAAGAGTTTGATATTGCACAGCATATAGGTAAAGTTGTTCACAATATGTTTGCTCAATGAAAACTGAATTAAAACAGAAAACTGGATTGAAAGTCCAGAAATGATAGAGCAATGTTGATTTGAAAACATTATTAAAAATCTTTTTAACAAATAATTAAAGGCCAATTACAAGTATAAAACGAATAAAAACAAAACCAAATAATGACTTTTTTTTACTTTGACTTTTTTCAATATAAGCACACAAATAAGTCACAACTCTAGGGACTGATCAACATTCCCTAGAGCCTAAATGTAATCCCTGGAGAACTCGAATATTCATACAAATACTATCAGAAATTATTGACAAACAAACAAACTTTGAAAAAAAAAATCGAATATTAATAAATATACTATAAATAATTATTTACAAAAAAAAAAACTTTGAAAAAAAAATCGAATATTCATACAAATACTATCATAAATTATTGAAAAACAAACAAACTTTGAAAAAAAACTCGAATATTCATACAAATAATATAATAAATTATTGATAAACAAACAAAATTTGAAAAAAACTCGAATATTCATACAAATACTATCATAAATTATTGACAAACAAACAAACTTTGAAAAAAAAACTCGAATATTCATAATAATATTATCACTAATTATTGACAAACAAACAAACTTTGAAAAAAAAAACTCGAATATTCATACAAATACTATCACTAATTATTGACAAACAAACAAACTTTGAAAAAAAAACTCGATTATTCCTACAAATACTATCATAAATTATTGACAAACAAAAAAACTTTGAAAAAAGAACTCGAATATTCATACAAATACTATCATAAATTATTGATAAACAAACAAACTTTGAAAAAAAACTCGAATATTCATACAAATACTATCATAAATTATTGACAAACAAACAAACTTTGAAAAAAAACTCGAATATTCATACAAATACTATCATAAATTATTTACAAAAAAAAAAAATTTGAAAAAAACTCTAATATTCATAAAAATAATATAATAAATAATTTACAAACAAACAAAATTTGAAAAAAAATCGAATATTCATAAAAATACTATCATAAATTATTGAGAAAAAAAAAAAATTTGAAAAAAAAACTCGAATATTAATAAAGATAATATAAAAAAATATTTAAAAACAAAAAAAATTTTAAAAAAAAATCTAATAATAATAAAAATACTATAATAAATTATTTAAAAAAAAAAAAACTTTTAAAAAAAAAATAGAATATTCATAAAAATACTATCATACTATCATACTATCATAAATTATTTAAAAACAAACAAAATTTGAAAAAAAAACTCGACTATTTATACAAATATTATAATAAATTATTTACAAAAAAAAAAACTTTGAAAAAAAAAACTCGAATATTCAAAAAAAAACTATAATTAATAATTGGAAAAAAAATAAAATTTTAAAATAAAACTCAAATATTCATACAAATACTATCATAAATTGTTTAGAAAAAAAAAAACTTAGAAAAAAAAACTCAAATATTCATAAAGAAAATATAATAAAATATTTAAAAAAAAACAAACTTTGAAAAAAAAACTCGAATATTCTTACAAATACTATCATAAATTATTGACAAACAAACAAACTTTTAAAAAAAACTCGATTATTAATACAAATAATATCAATAATTATTGACAAACAAACAAACTTTGAAAAAAAAAACTCGAATATTCATACAAATACTATCATAAATTATTGACAAACAAACAAACTTTGAAAAAAAAAAAATCGAATATTAAAACAAATAATATCATAAATTATTGACAAAAAAAAAAAATTTGAAAAAAAACTCTAATATTTATAAAAATACTATAATAAATTATTTACAAAAAAAAAAAATTTGAAAAAAAAAAATCAAATATTAATAAAAATAATATCACTAATTATTGACAAAAAAACAAAATTTGAAAAAAAAACTCGAATATTTATAAAAAAACTATCATAAATTATTTAAAAACAAACAAACTTTGAAAAAAAACTCGAATATTCATACAAATACTATCATAAATTATTGACAAACAAACAAACTTTGAAAAAAACTCGAATATTCATACAAATACTATCATAAATTATTGAGAAACAAAAAAACTTTGAAAAAAAAACTCGAATATTCACACAAATACTATCACTAATTATTTACAAACAAACAAACTTTTAAAAAAAAACTCGAATATTCATACAAATACTATCATAAATTATTGACAAACAAACAAACTTTGAAAACAAAATTCGAATATTCATACAAATACTATCAATAATTATTTAAAATAAAACAAAATTTAAAAAAAACTCTAATATTCATGCAAATACTATCACTAATTATTGACCAACAACAAATTGACAAACAAACAACTTTAAAAACAAAACTCGAATATTAACGCAAATACTATCATAAATTATTGACAAACAAACAAACTTTGAAAAAAAACTCGAATATTCATACAAATGCTATCAGAAATTGTTTACAAACAAACAAACTTTGAAAAAAAACTCTAATATTCATACAAATACTATCATAAATTATTTATAAACAAACAAACTTTTAAAAAAAACTCGAATATTCATACAAATACTATCATAAATTATTGAAAAACAAACAAACTTTGAAAAAAAACTCGAATATTCATACAAATACTATCATAAATTATTGACAAACAAACAAACTTTTAAAAAAAAACTCGAATATTCATACAAATACTATCATAAATTATTGACAAACAAACAAACTTTGAAAAAAACTCGAATATTCATACAAATACTATCATAAATTATTAACAAACAAACAAAATTTGAAAAAAAAACTAGAATATTAATAAAAATAATATAATAAATTATTTAAAAAAAAAAAAAATTTGAAAAAAAACTCGAATATTCATACAAATACTATCATAAATTATTGACAAACAAACAAACTTTGAAAAAAAAATCGAATATTCATACAAATACTATCATACTATAATACTATCATAAATTATTGACAAACAAACAAAATTTGAAAAAAAACTCGAATATTCATACAAATACTATCATAAATTATTGACAAACAAACAAACTTTGAAAAAAAAACTCGAATATTCATACAAATACTATCATAAATTATTTACAAACAAATAAACTTTTAAAAAAAACTCGAATATTCATACAAATACTATCATAAATTATTGACAAACAAACAAACTTTGAAAAAAAACTCGAATATTCATACAAATACTATCATAAATTATTGAGAAACAAAAAAACTTTTAAAAAAAAAAACGAATATTAATAAAAATACTATAATAAATTATTGACAAACAAAAAAGATTTGAAAAAAAATTCGAATATTAATAAAAATAATATAACTAATTATTGAAAAACAAACAAACTTTGAAAAAAAAACTCTAAAATTAATAAAAATAATATAAAAAATTATTTACAAACAAACAAACTTTGAAAAAAAAAAACTAATATTAATACAAAAAATATAAAAAATTATTTACAAACAAACAAACTTTGAAAAAAAAAACTCGAATATTCATAAAAATAATATAATAAATTATTTACAAACAAACAAACTTTGAAAAAAAAAATCAAATATTCATACAAATACTATCACTAATTATTGACAAACAAAGAAAATTTGAAAAAAAACTCGAAAATTTATAAAAATACTATCATAAATTATTGATAAACAAACAAACTTTGAAAAAAATCTCGAATATTCATAAAAATACTATAATAAATTATTGACAAACAAACAAACTTTTAAAAAAACTCGAATATTCATACAAATACTATCATAAATTATTGAGAAACAAACAAACTTTGAAAAAAAACTCGAATATTCATACAAATACTATCACTAATTATTGACAAACAAACAAACTTTGAAAAAAAACTCGAATATTCATACAAATACTATCATAAATTATTGACAAACAAACAAACTTTGAAAACAAAATTCGAATATTCATGCAAATACTATCACTAATTATTGACAAACAAACAACTTTAAAAACAAAAATCTTATATTAATAAAGATACTATCAATGATTAATTAAAAACAAACAAACTTTTAAAAAAAAATTGAATATTAATAAAAATACTATAAAAAATTATTTAAAAACAAACAAAATTTTAAAAAAAAACTCGAATATTCATACAAATACTATCATAAATTTTTTACAAACAAACAAACTTTTAAAAAAAACTCGAATATTCATACAAATACTATCACTAATTATTGACAAACAAACAAACTTTGAAAAAAAACTATAAAATTAATAAAAAAAATATAAAAAATTATTTACAAAAAAAAAAACATTGAAAAAAAACTCGAATATTAATAAAAATAATATAAAAAATTATTTACAAAAAAAAAAACTTTTAAAAAAAAACTCGAATATTAATACAGATAATATAACTAATTATTTACAAAAAAAAAAACTTTTAAAAAAAAACACGAATATTCATACATATACTATCATAAATTATTGAAAAAAAAAAAAACTTTGAAAAAAAAACTCTAATATAAAGAAATATAATAAAAATAATTATTGAAAAAAAAAAAAACTTTGAAAAAAAAACTCTAATATAAAAACAAATATTAATAAAAATAATATAAGAAATAATTTAAAAAAAAAAAAAATTTGAAAAAAAACTCTAATATTAAAGAATATAATAAAAATGATTATTTAAAAACAAACAACTTTGAAAAAAAAACTCGAATATTCATACAGATAATATAACTGATTAATGACAAAAAAACAAACTTTGAAAAAAACTCGAATATTAGTAAAAATAATATAATAAATTATTGACAAAAAAACAAAATTTGAAAAAAAACTCTATTATTAATGAATATAATAAAAATTATTATTGACCAACAACAAATTTAAAAAAAAGAAAACTTTTAAAAAAAACTCGAATATTAAGAAAAATACTATCAATAATTATTTAAAAACAAAAGAATTTTGAAAAAAAAAACTCGAATATTAATACAAATTCTATAACCAATTATTTACAAAAAAAAAAACTTTGAAAAAAAACTTGAATATTCATACAAATACTATCATAAATTATTGACAAACAAACAAACTTAGAAAAAAAAATCGAATATTAATACAAATACTATCACTAATTATTGACAAACAAACAAACTTTGAAAAAAAACTCGAATATTAATACAAATACTATCACTAATTATTTACAAAAAAAAAAACTTCGAAAAAAAACTCGAATATTAATAAAAATAATATAATAAATTATTGACAAACAAACAAACTTTGAAAAAAAAACTCGAATATTAATACAAATACTATCACTAATTATTGACAAACAAACAAACTTTGAAAAAAAAATCGAATATTCATAAAAATGATAACTAATTATTTAAAAACAAACAAACTATTAAAAAAAAACTCGAATATTAATACATTTACTATCATAAATTATTTACAAACAAAAAAAATTTTAAAAAAACTCGAATATTAATAAAAAAAGTATCACTAAATATTTAAAAACAAAAAAACTTTTAAAAAAAAATCTAATATTAATAAAAATAATATCATAAATTATTGACAAAAAAACAAAATTTGAAAAAAAAACTCGAATATTTATAAAAATATTATCATAAATTATTGACAAAAAAACAAACTTTGAAAAAAAAAAATCAAATATTAATACAAATACTATCAATAATTATTGACAAACAAACAAAATTTGAAAAAAAAACTCTAATATTTATACAAAAAATATCATAAATTATTGATAAACAAACAAACTTTGAAAAAAACTCTAATATTCATAAAAATAATAAAAAAAATTATTTAGAAACAAAAAAACTTTGAAAAAAAAACTCGAATGT
The DNA here is from genome assembly GCF_049724085.1 of Artemia sp. Qi Xiang Cuo. Lineage (NCBI taxonomy): Eukaryota > Metazoa > Arthropoda > Branchiopoda > Anostraca > Artemiidae > Artemia > Artemia sp. Qi Xiang Cuo. Next base: position 348,018 of record NW_028300808.1, read on the forward strand.
TCATACATATACTATAAATAATTATTGAAAAACAAACAAAATTTAAAAAAAAAAATCGAATATTCAAACAAATACTATCATAAATTATTGACAAACAAACAAACTTTGAAAAAAAAATTCGAATATTCATGCAAATACTATCACTAATTATTGACAAACAAACAAACTTTGAAAAAAAACTCTAATATTAATACAAATACTATAATAAATTATTGAAAAACAAACAAACTTTTAAAAAAAACTCTATTATTCATGAATATAATATCACTAATTATTGACCAACAACAAATTGACAAACAAGCAAACTTTGAAAAAAAACTCTAATATTAAAGAAAAAACTATAAATAATTATTTAAAAAAAAAAAAACTTTGAAAAAAAAAACTCTAATATTAATAAAAATTCTATAAATAATTATTTAAAAAAAAAAAAACTTTGAAAAAAAAACTCAAATATTAATAAAAATACTCTCATAAATTATTGGCAAACAAAAAAACTTATAAAAAAAAATCGAAATTTAATAAAAATACTATAAATAATTATTTAAAAACAAAAAAACTTTTAAAAAAAAATCTAATATTAATAAAAATAATATCAAAAATATTCTACAAAAAAAAAAACTTCGAAAAAAAAACTCTAATATTAATACAAATAATATCATAAATTATTGACAAACAAAAAAACTTTGAAAAAAAAACTCGAATATTCATACAAATACTATCACTAATTATTGACAAACAAACAAACTTTGAAAAAAAACTCGAATATTAATACAAATGATCACTAATTATTGAAAAAAAAACAAACTTTGAAAAAAAAACTCGAATATTCATACATTTACTATCATAAATTATTGACAAACAAACAAACTTTGAAAAAAAACTAGAATATTAATAAAAATAATATCAATAATTATTTAAAAAAAAAAAAAATTTGAAAAAAAAACTCTAATATTCATACAAATAATATCATAAATTATTTACAAACAAACAAACTTTGAAAAAAAAACTCGAATATTAATAAAAAAACTATAATAAATTATTTAAAAAAAAACAAACTTTGAAAAAAAAAAATCAAATATTAATACAAATAATATCAATAATTATTTAAAAAAAAAAAAACTTTTAAAAAAAACTCGAATATTTATACAAATACTATAATAAATTATTGACAAAAAAACCAAATTTGAAAAAAACTCGAATATTCATACAAATACTATCATAAATTATTGAGAAACAAACAAACTTTGAAAAAAAAAACTCGAATGTTCATACAAATACTATCACTAATTATTGACAAACAAACAAACTTTAAAAAAAAAATCGAATATTAATACAAATACTATCATAAATTATTTACAAAAAAAAAAACTTTGAAAAAAAAATTCGAATATTAATGCAAATACTATCAATAATTATTGACAAACAAAGAAACTTTGAAAAAAAACTCAAATATTCATACAAATACTATCACTAATTATTGACAAACAAACAAACTTTGAAAAAAAACTCGAATATTCATGCAAATACTATCATAAATTATTTACAAACAAACAAAATTTCAAAAAAAACTATAATATTAATAAAAATACTATATCTAATTATTTAAAAAAAAAAAAACTTTGAAAAAAAAACTCGAATATTCATAAAAATAATATAATAAATTATTTAAAAACAAGAAAACTTTGAAAAAAAAAACTCGAATATTAATAAAAATACTATCATAAATTATTGACAAACAAACAAACTTTGAAAAAAAAATCAAATATTAATACAAATACTATCACTAATTATTTACAAACAAACAAACTTTGAAAAAAAAACTCGAATATTCATACAAATACTATCATAAATTATTGAAAAACAAACAAACTTTGAAAAAAAACTCGAATATTCATACAAATACTATCATAAATTATTGACAAACAAACAAACTTTGAAAAAAAACTCGAATATTCATAATAATATTATCACTAATTATTGACAAACAAACAAACTTTGAAAAAAAAACTTGAATATTCATACGAATACTATCACTAATTATTGACAAACAAACAAACTTTGAAAAAAAACTCGATTATTCCTACAAATACTATCATAAATTATTGACAAACAAACAAACTTTGAAAAAAAAACTCTAATATTCATAAAAATACTATCATAAATTGTTGACAAACAAAAACAAATTGAAAAAAAACTCTAATATACATAAAAATACTAAAATTAATTGTTTACAAAAAAGAAACATTTGAAAAAAACTCTAATGATCAAAAAAAAAAAAAAATAAAATATTGACAAAAAAAAAAAAATTGAAAAAAAAACTCGAAAATATAAAAAAAAAAAATAATAAAAAATATAAAAAAAATAAAAATTTGAAAAAAAAATCTAATATTTATAAAAATACTATCATAAATTATTGACAAACAAACCAACTTTGAAAAAAAACTCTAATATTCATAAAAATACTATAATAAATTATTTACAAACAAACAAAATTTGAAAAAAAACTCTAATATTTATACAAATACTATCATAAATTATTTACAAAAAAACAAACTTTTAAAAAAAAACTCAAATATTAACACATATACTATCATACTATCATACTATCATAAATTATTGACAAACAAACAAACTTTGAAAAAAAACTCGAATATTTATAAAAATACTATCATAAATTATTGACAAACAAACAAAATTTGAAAAAAAACTCGAATATTAATAAAAATTATATAAGAAATTATTGAAAAACAAAAAACTTCTAAAAAAAAACTAGAATATTCATACAGATACTATCATAAATTATTGAGAAACAAATAAACTTTGAAAAAAAAACTCGAATATTCATACAGAAATTATCACAAATTATTTACAAAAAAAAAAAATTTGAAAAAAAAAATCGAATATTCATACAAATACTATCATAAATTATTGACAAACAAACAAACTTTGAAAAAAAAATCGAATATTCATGCATGTACTATCACTAATTATTGACAAACAAAAAAAATTTGAAAAGAAAAAAACTCGAATATTCACAAAAATAATATCATAAATTATTTAAAAAAAAACAAACTTTGAAAAAAAAAATCGAATATTCATACAAATACTATCATAAATTATTGACAAACAAACAAACTTTGAAAAAAAACACTCGAATATTTATAAAAATACTATAATAAATTATTGACAAAAAAACAAACTTTGAAAAAAAAAAATCAAATATTCATACAAATACTATCAATAATTATTGACAAACAAAGAAAATTTGAAAAAAAAACTCGAATATTAATAAAAACAATAACATAAATTATTGACAAACAAACAAACTTTTAAAAAAATCTCGAATATTAATACAAATACTATCATAAATTATTTACAAACAAAAAAACTTTTAAAAAAAATCGAATATTCATACAAATACTATCATAAATTATTGACAAACAAACAAACTTTGAAAAAAAACTCGAATATTCATACAAATACTATCACTAATTATTGACAAACAAAGAAAATTTGAAAAAAAAAATCTAATATTCATAAAAATACTATAATAAATTATTGACAAACAAACAAACTTTTAAAAAAAAATTCTAATATTAATGCAAATACTATCAATAATTATTGACAAACAAAAAAACTTTACAAAAAAATCGAATATTAATACAAATACTATCACTAATTATTGACAAACAAACAAACTTTGAAAAAAAAACTCGAATATTCATACAAATACTATAATAAATTATTGACAAACAAACAAACTTTGAAAAAAAAACTCGAATATTCATACAAATGCTATCAGAAATTGTTTACAAACAAACAAACTTTGAAAAAAAAACTCGAATATTCATACAAATACTATCAATAATTATTTACAAAAAAACAAACTTTGAAAAAAAACTCGAATATTCATAAAAATACTATCATAAATTATTGAAAAAAAAACAAAATTTTAAAATAAAACTCGAATATTCATACAAATACTATCATAAATTATTGACAAACAAACAAACTTTGAAAAAAAAACTCGAATATTCATACAGATACTATCACTAATTATTGACAAACAAACAAACTTTGAAAAAAAAACTCGAATATTCATACAAATACTATAAAAAATTATTTACAAAAAAACAAAATTTTAAAAAAAAACTCGAATATTCATACAAATACTATCACTAATTATTGACAAACAAACAAACTTTGAAAAAAAACTCGAATATTCAGACAAATACTATCACTAATTATTGACAAACAAACAAACTTTGAAAAAAAAACTCGAATATTCATACAAATATTCATACAAATACTATCAGAAATTATTGACAAACAAACAAACTTTGAAAAAAAAACTCGAATATTAATGCATATAATATCACTAATTATTGACCAACAACAAATTGACAAAAAAACAACTTTGAAAAAAAAACTCGAATATTCATACAAGTACTATCACTGATTAATGACAAACAAACAAACTTTGAAAAAAAAACTCGAATATTCATACAAATACTATAATAAATTATTGACAAACAAACAAACTTAGAAAAAAAAAATCGAATATTAATAAAAATAATATCACCAATTATTGACAAACAAACAAACCTTGAAAAAAAACTCGAATATTAATAAAAATACTATCAATAATTATTTAAAAACAAACAAACTTTGAAAAAAAACTCGAATATTCATAAAAATACTATAAAAAATTATTGAAAAACAAATAAACTTTTAAAAAAAAACTCTAATATTAATACAAATAATATAACTAATTATTGACAAACAAACAAACTTTGAAAAAAAACTCGAATATTCATACAAATGATCACTAATTATTGAAAAACAAACAAACTTTGAAAAAAAAACTCGAATATTCATACATTTACTATCATAAATTATTGACAAACAAACAAACTTTGAAAAAAACTCGAATATTCATAAAAATACTATAACTAATTATTGACAAACAAACAAACTTTGAAAAAAAACTCTAATATTAATACAAATACTATAATAAATTATTTACAAACAAACAAACTTTGAAAAAAAAACTCGAATATTTATACAAATACTATCATAAATTATTGACAAACAAACAAACTTTGAAAAAAAAAAATCAAATATTCATACAAATACTATCACTAATTATTGACAAACAAACAAACTTTGAAAAAAAAACTCTAATATTAATACAAATACTATAATAAATTATTGATAAACAAAAAAACTTTGAAAAAAAACTCGAATATTCATAAAAATACTATAATAAATTATTTAGAAACAAACAAACTTTGAAAAAAAACTCGAATATTCATACAAATACTATCACTAATTATTTACAAACAAACAAACTTTAAAAAAAAACTCGAATATTCTTACAAATACTATCAAAAATTATTGACAAACAAACAAACTTTGAAAACAAAATACTAATATTCATACAAATACTATCATAAATTATTTAAAAAAAAAAAAACTTTGAAAAAAAACTATAATATTAATACAAATACTATATATAATTATTTAAAAAAAAACAAAAATTGAAAAAAAAACTCGAATATTCATACAAATATTCATACAAATGATAAAAGAAAATGTTTGCAAAAAAGAAAGATTTGAAAACAAAATTCGAAAAAACATGAATAAACTAAATAAGAATATTTAAAAAAAAACAAAAATTGAAAAGAAAAAAACTCGAATATTCATACAAATACTCATACAAATAATATCACAAATTATTGACAAACAAACAAACTTTGAAAAAAAACTCGAATATTTATACAAATACTATCATAAATTATTGACAAACAAACAAACTTTAAAAAAAAAATCGAATATTAATAAAAAAACTATAACTAATTATTTACAAAAAAACAAACTTTGAAAAAAAAACTCGAATATTTATACAAATAATATCATAAATTATTGAAAAACAAACAAACTTTTAAAAAAAAATCGAATGTTAACACAAATAATATAAATAATTATTTAAAAACAAACAAAATTTGAAAAAAAAACTCGAATATTCATAAAAATACTATCATAAATTATTTATAAAAAAACAAACTTTGAAAACAAAAATCAAATATTAATACAAATACTATCAATAATTATTGACAAACAAACAAAATTTGAAAAAAAAATCAAATATTCATAAAAGTACTATCATAAATTATTGACAAACAAACAAACTTTGAAAAAAAACTCGAATATTAATACAAATACTATCACAAATAATTTAGAAAAAAAAAAACTTTTAAAAAAAAATAGAATATTAATAAAGATAATATCAATAATTATTTAAAAAAAAACAAACTTTGAAAAAAAAACTCGAATATTCATACAAATACTATCATAAATTATTGACAAAAAAACAAACTTTGAAAACAAAATTCGAATATTAATGCAAATACTATCACTAATTATTGACAAACAAACAAATTTTGAAAAAAAACTCGAATATTCATACAAATAATATAAATAATTATTTACAAAAAAAAAAAATTTGAAAAAAAAACTCTAATATTCATACAAATACTATCATAAATTATTTACAAACAAACAAACTTTGAAAAAAAAAATCGAATATTCATACAAATGCTATCAGAAATTGTTTACAAACAAACAAACTTTGAAAAAAAAACTCGAATATTAATACAAATACTATCATAAATTATTTAAAAACAAAAAAAATTTTAAAAAAAAATATAATATTAATACAAATACTATAAATAATTATTTAAAAACAAAGAAAATTTTAAAAAAAAAATCGAATATTAATACAAATACTATCATAAATTATTTACAAAAAAAAAAACTTTGAAAAAAAAACTCTAATATTAATGCAAATACTATAAATAATTATTTACAAACAAAAAAAATTTGAACAAAAAACTCGAATATAAACAAAAATAATAACAATAATTATTTAAAAAAAAAAAAAATTTGAAAAAAAACTCTAATAATAATGAAAAAAATATAAAAAAATATTTAAAAAAAAAAAAAATTTGAAAAAAAAAACTCGAATGTTCATACAAATAATATAACTAATTATTGAAAAAAAAACAAACTTTGAAAAAAAAATCGAATATTCAGAAAAATACTATCAATAATTATTGACAAACAAACAAACTTTTAAAAAAAAACTCAAATATTCATACAAATACTATAACTAATTATTGACAAACAAAAAAACTTTGAAAAAAAACTCGAATATTTATACAAATACTATCATAAATTATTGACAAACAAACAAACTTTGAAAAAAAACTCGAATATTCATACAAATACTATCACTAATTATTGACAAACAAACAAAATTTGAAAAAAAACTCGAATATTCATACAAATACTATCACTAATTATTGACAAACAAACAAACTTTGAAAAAAAAACTCGAATATTCATACAAATATTATAACTAATTATTTACAAACAAACAAACTTTGAAAAAAACTCGAATATTCATACAAATACTATCATAAATTATTGACAAACAAACAAACTTAGAAAAAAAAATCGAATATTAATACAAATACTATCACCAATTATTGACAAACAAACAAACCTTGAAAAAAAACTCGAATATTCATACAAATACTATCACTAATTATTGACAAAAAAACAAACTTTGAAAAAAAACTCTAATATTCGTACAAATACTATCATAAATTATTGGCAAACAAACAAACTTTGAAAAAAAAACTCGAATATTAATACAAATACTATCACTAATTATTGAGAAACAAACAAACTTTGAAAAAAAACTCGAATATTTATACAAATGATCACTAATTATTGAAAAACAAACAAAATTTGAAAAAAAAACTCGAATATTCATACAAATACTATCACTAATTATTGAAAAACAAACAAACTTTGAAAAAAAACTCGAATATTAATAAAAATACTATCAATAATTATTAACAAACAAAAAAACTTTTAAAAAAAACTCGAATATTCGTTCAAATACTATCATAAATTATTGGCAAACAAACAAACTTAGAAAAAAAACTCGAATATTAATAAAATTACTATCACTAATTATTGACAAACAAACAAACTTTGAAAAAAAAACTCGAATATAAATACAAAAACTATCACTAATTATTGACAAACAAAAAAACTTTGAAAAAAAAACTCGAATATTCATACAAATACTATCATAAATTATTTACAAACAAACAAACTTTTAAAAAAAAACTCGAATATTAATACAAATAATATCACTAATTATTGAAAAAAAAACAAAGTTTTAAAAAAAACTCGAATATTCATAAAAATTATATAACTAATTATTTACAAACAAACAAACTTTGAAAAAAAACTCGAATATTCATACAAATACTATCATAAACTATCGACAAACAAACCAACTTTGAAAAAAAACTCGAATATTCATACAAATACTATCACTAATTATTGACAAACAAACAAACTTTGAAAAAAAACTCGAATATTCATACAAATATTATGACTAATTATTTATAAACAAACAAACTTTGAAAAAAACTCGAATATTCATACAAATACTATCATAAATTATTGACAAACAAACAAACTTAGAAAAAAAACTCGAATATATTCATACAAATGATCACTAATTATTGACAAACACACAAACTTTGAAAAAAAACTCAAATATTCATACAAATACTATCACTAATTATTTAAAAACAAACAAACTTAGAAAAAAAAACTCGATTATTCATAAAAATACTATAATAAATTATTGACAAACAAACAAAATTTGAAAAAAAAACTCGAATATTCATACAAATACTATCACTAATTATTGACAAACAAACAAACTTTGAAAAAAAAATTCGAATATTCATACAAATACTATCACTAATTATTGACAAACAAACGAACTTTGAAAAAAAAACTCTAATATTCGTACAAATACTATCATAAATTATTGACAAACAAACAAACTTTGAAAAAAAAACTCGAATATTCATACAAATACTATCACTAATTATTGACAAACAAACAAACTTTGAAAAAAAAACTCGAATATTCATACAAATACTATCAATAATTATTGACAAATAAAAAAAATTCTAAAAAAAAACTCGAATATTAATAAAAATACTATAATAAATTTTTGACAAACAAAAAAAATTTTAAAAAAAACTCGAATATTAATAAAAATACTATAAACGATTATTTAAAAACAAAAAAAATTTAAAAAAAAACTCGAATATTCTTACAAATACTAAAAGATACTATTTGCAAACAAGAGCAAATTGAAAACAAAACTCGAATATTACAGAATATGCTAAAAAAAATTGTATAAAAAAAAGCAAAATTTGAAAAAAAAACTCGAGTATTCATGAAAGAACAATAACTGAAAAACTAAAAACAAAAGAAAATTGAAAAAAAAACTCTAAACTTAATAAAAATAATATAAAAAATTATTGACAAACAAACAAAATTTTATAAAAAACTCGAATATTCATACAAATACTATCACTAATTATTGACAAACAAACAAACTTTGAAAAAAACTCGAATCTTCATACAAATACTATCATAAACTATTGACAAACAAACAAACTTTGAAAAAAAAACTCGAATATTAATACAAATACTAGTACTAATTATTTACAAAAAAACGAACTTTGAAAAAAAAACTCGAATGTTAAAGAAGATACTATATATTATTATTGTAAAACAAAAAAAATATAAAAAAAAAATCGAATATTCATACAATTAATATAATAGATAGCCTGCAAAAAAGCAAAATTAGAAAAAAAACTCTATAGTTCAAGAAAAAGCTATATAAAAATTTTTAAAAAAAAACAAACTTTGAAAAAAAACTCGAATATTAATAAAAATACTATAAATGATTAATTAAAAAAAAACAAAATTTGAAAAAAAAACTATAATATTAATAAAAATAATATCACTGATTAATGACAAACAAAAAATTGAAAAACTTTGAAAAAAAAATACTGAAAAAAGGCACTATGCACTACAAAATAAAGAGAGAATCCTCCTAAAAACTATTCATCTGTACTAGTAGAAAGAAGATGTTTCTTGTAATTATATCGAAATGACGGAACTGAAACAGAATCTTTTATTTCCAGCGGAATACTGTTCCATAATTTCACTCCAACGTATTTGATAGAAAAAGCCGCTCTTTGTGTTTGAAAAATATCCAAGATAAGAGAAAAATGTGTAAATGACGACGTTGGATAAGCATGATAATATGCCAATAAATGAAAAAAGGACAAGTTGTGTTAGTCCTGGGGGTGCTAGACTATTCAAGTATTTATACATGAAAACAGCAGTTTGGAGCTGGCAAATTTGTCTTACTGTTAGTAACTGAGATTTAAGAAACCTTTATTAGTATTAAGTTTATTAAAATAAATTTACTTTACAGCTCTATTTTGTAAGATTTGAATTCTCTTTAAATCATAGGCAGCACGCTAGCGCTGCCTAAGTTAACAACTATGTGGGCACAATGTGTTTTTTTTTTTTTTTTTTTTTTTTTTTTTTTTTACTCCATACCCGGTCACTTCGTATCGAAGGAGTTGTCATAGAAACTTCAAAAAGGGCTCATTCGATTGGAACTTGGAGTGGTTAGTGCCCTTGTTAATAGTTGAAAGTGATTGGAGAGCAATTAGCCCCCCCCCCACGCCCATCATTCCTTAAAACACAACCAATCAAAATTTTTAGATAGACATTTTGTTCAGCGCAGTTGATTTCCAGATAGAAAATATCTTTTTGAGGAGGATACTCCCCTACAACCCTCGGGGCAAGGGTTTTAAGTTATGCCCCGAGGGCATATAAGATCAATGTTGACACAATGTACATTTTATTATTTTTTTTCTTAAAATCAGGGTACTTCATACAGAAGGGGTTGTCGTAGAGACTTCAAAAGGGGTTCATTCGACTGGAAATCGAGAGTTCTAGTGTCTAAAAAAAAAACTCGAATATTCATACAAATGATCACTAATTATTGAAAAACAAACAAACTTTGAAAAAAAAACTCGAATATTCCTACAAATACTATCACTAATTATTGACAAACAAAAAAACTTTGAAAAAAAACTCGAATATTCATACAAATACTATCACTAATTATTTACAAACAAACAAACTTTGAAAAAAAACTAGAATATTCATACAAATACTATCATAAATTATTTACAAACAAACAAACTTTGGAAAAAAATTCGAATATTCATACAAATACTATCACTAATTATTGACAAACAAACGAACTTTCAAAAAAAAACTCTAATATTCATACAAATATTATCACTAATTATTGACAAAAAAACAAACTTTTAAAAAAAACTCGAATATTCATACAAATACTATCAAAAATTATTGACAAAAAAACAAACTTAGAAAAAAAAAACTCGAATATTAATACAAATATTATAACTAATTATTGACAAACAAACAAACTTTGAAAAAAACTCGAATATTCATAAAAATATTATCACTAATTATTGACAAACAAACAAACTTTGAAAAAAAACTCGAATATTCATACAAATACTATCACCAATTATTTACAAACAAACAAACTTTGAAAAAAAACTTGAATATTCATAAAAATACTATCAGAAATTACTTAAAAAAAAAAAAACTTATAAAAAAAAACTCGAATATTCATACAAATTCTATCACTAATTATTGACAAACAAACAAACTTTGAAAAAAAACTCGAATATTCATACAAATACTATCATAAATTATTTACAAACAAACAAAATTAGAAAAAAAAAATCGAAAATTAAAACAAATAATATCACTAATTATTTAAAAAAAAAAAAAATTTTAAAAGAAAAAAAAACTCGAGTATTAACAAAAATTCTATAAATAATTATTGAAAAACAAACAAACTTTGAAAAAAAAACTCGAATATTAATAAAAATAATATCATAAATTATTGACAAAAAAACAAAATTTTAAAAAAAAAATCGAATATTAATAAAAATAATATCAATAATTATTTAAAAAAAAACAAACTTTGAAAAAAAACTCGAATATTCATACAAATACTATCACTAATTATTGACAATCAAACAAACTTTGAAAAAAAACTTGAATCTTCATACAAATACTATCACTAATTATTGACAAACAAACAAACTTTTAAAAAAAAAACTCGAATATATTCATACAAATGATCACTAATTATTGACAAACACACAAACTTTTAAAAAAAACTCAAATATTCATACAAATACTATCACTAATTATTGAAAAACAAACAAACTTAGAAAAAAAAACTCGATTATTCATACAAATACTATCATAAATTATTGACAAACAAACAAACTTTGAAAAAAAAAATCGAATATTCATACAAATACTATCACTAATTATTGACAAACAAACAAACTTTGAAAAAAAAATTCGAATATTCATACAAATATTATCACTAATTATTGACAAACAAACAAACTTTTAAAAAAAAACTCGAATATTCTTACAAATACTATCATAAATTATTGACAAACAAACAAACTTTGAAAAAAAAACTCGAATATTCACACAAATACTATCACTAATTATTGACAAACAAACAAACTTTGAAGAAAAAACTCGAATATTCATAAAAATACTATCACTAATTATTGACAAATAAAAAAACTTTGAAAAAAAAACTCGAATATTCATAAAAAAACTAAAATAAATTATTTACAAACAAACAAAAAATGAAAAAAAAACTCGAATATTAAAAAAAATATTATCAATGATTATTGACAAACAAAAAAAATTTGAAAAAAAAACTCGAATATTCTTACAAAAACTATAAAAAATTATTTACAAAAAAAACAAATTTGAAAACAAAACTCTAAAATTCATGAATAAATTATCACTAATTATTTAAAAACAAACAAACTTTTAAAAAAAAATCGAATATTAATACAAATACTATCACTAATTATTGACAAACAAACAAACTTTGAAAAAAAACTCGAATATTCATACAAATAATATCATAAATTATTGACAAAAAAACAAACTTTGAGAAAAAACTCGAATATTCATACAAATACTATCACTAATTATTGACAAACAAACAAACTTTGAAAAAAAATCGAATCTTCATACAAATACTATCATAAAATATTTACAAACAAACAAACTTTGAAAAAAAAATTCGAATATTCATACAAATAATAGCAAAAATTATTTAAAAACAAAAAAACTTTGAAAAAAAAACTCAAATATTCAAAAAAATAATATCAACGATTATTTAAAAACAAAAAAAATTTGAAAAAAAAATCGAATATTCTTACAAATATTATAAAAAACTACTTGAAAAAAAAAAAACTTAGAAAAAAAAATAGAATGTTAATACAAATACTATAACTAATTATTGACAAACAAACAAACTTTGAAAAAAAACTCTAATATTCATACAAATACTATCAATAATTATTGACAAACAACAAATTGACAAACAAACAACTTTAAAAACAAAACTCGAATATTCATACAAATACTATCACTGATTAATGACAAACAACAAATTGACAAACTTTGAAAAAAAAATACTGAAAAAAGGCACTATGCACTACAAAATAAAGAGAGAATCCCCATCAAAACTATTCATTTGCACTAGTAGAAAGAAGATGTTTCTTGTAATTATATCGAAATTACGGAACTGAAACAGAATCTTTTATTTCCAGCGGAATACTGTTCCATAATTTCACTCCAACGTAATTGATAGAAAAAGCCGCTCTTTGTGTTTGAAAAATATCCAAGATAAGAGAAAAATGTGTAAATGACGACATTGGATAAGCATGATAATATGACGATAAATAAAAAAGGACAAGTTGTGTTAGCCCTGGGGGTGCTAGATTATTCAAGTATTTATACATGAAAACAGCAGTTTGGAGCTGGCAAATTTGTCTTACTGTTAGCAACTGAGATTTAAGAAAAGCTTTATTAGTATTAAGTTTATTCAAATAAATTTACTTTACAGCTCTATTTTATAAGATTTGAATTCTCTTTAAATCATAGGCAGCACGCTAGCGCTGCCTAAGTTAACAACTATGTGGGCACAATATGTTTTTTTTTTTTTTTTTTTTTTTTTTTTTACTCCATACCAGGTCACTTCGTATCGAAGGAGTTGTCATAGAAACTTCCAAAAGGGCTCATTCGATTGGAAATTGGAGTGGCTAGTGCCCTTTTTAATAGTCGAAAGTGATTGGAGGGCAACTATCCCCCCCTCACGCCCATCAGTCCCCCAAACACATCCAATCAAAATTTTGAGATGGCTATTTTGTTCAGCGTAGTTGATTTCCAGATAGAAAATATCTTTTTGAGGAGGATACTCCCCTACAACCCTCGGGGCAAGGGTTTTAAGTTATGCCCCGAGGGCATATAAGATCAATGTTGACACAATGTACAGTTTATTTTTTTTCTTAAAATCAGGGTACTTCATACAGAAGGGGTTGTCGTAGAGACTTCAAAAGGGGTTCATTCGACTGGAAATCGAGAGTTCTAGTGTTCTTTTTGTTAGTCGAAGGTGATTGGAGGGCAACTAGCCACCCGCACGCCCATCATTCTCCCAAACACATCCAATCAAAATTTTGAGATAGCTATTTTGTTCAGCGTAGTTGATTTCCAGATAGAAAATATCTTTTTTGAGGAGGATACTCCCCCACAACCCTCGGAAAAAGGGTTTTAAGTTATGCCTCGAGGGCATATAAGATAAATGTTGACACAATGTACAGTTTATTATTTTTTTTTCTTTAAATCGGGGTACTTCATATAGAAGGGGTTGTCGTAGAGACTTCAAAAGGGGTTCATTCGACTGGAAATCTAGAGTTCTAGTGTCCTTTTTAATTGTCAAAAGTGATTGGAGGGCAACTAGCCCCCCCCCTCACGCCAATCATTCCGCCAAACACATCCAATTAAAATTTCGAGATAGCCATTTTGTTCAGCGTAGTTGATTTTCAGATAGAAAATATATTTTTGAGGAGGTCAATTCCCCACAACCGTCAGGACAAGGGCTTTAGGTTATGCCCTGGGGTAATATAAGGTTTTTATAGAAGGTGTTGTCGTAGAAACTTCAGAACAGGCTTATTCGATTGAAAATTCAAAGGACTAGTGCCCATTTTAATAGTCGAAAGTGATTGGAGGGCAACTAGCCCCTCCCCCGACACCCATCATTCCCCGAAACACATCCAAACAAAATTGTGAGATAGCCCTTTTGTTCAGCGTAGTTGATTTCCAGATAGAAAATATATTTTTGAGGGGGACACTCCCCCAGAACCCTCAGGGTAAGGGCTTTAAGTTATGCCCTGGGGGTATATAAGGTTTCTATTGAAAGTGTTGTCGTAGAAACTTCAAAACAGGCTTATTTGATTGGAAATTCAAAGGGCTAGTGCCCTTTTTAATAGTCGAAAGTGATTGGAGGGCAACTAGCCCCCCCACGCCCATCTTTCCCCCCAAAAAATCCAATCAAAATTTTGAGATAGCCATTTTGTTCTGTGTAGTTGATTTCAAGATAGAAAATGTGTTTTTGAGGAGCAGTCTCCCCCACAACCCTCAGAGCAAGGGTTTTAAGTTATGCCCTGGGGGCGCATAAGGTTTTTATAGAAGACGTTGTCATAGAAACTTCAAAAAAGCCTCACTCGATTGGAAATTCAAAGGGCTAGTGCCCTTTTTAATATTCGAAAGTGATTGGAGGGCAACTAGCCCCTTGCCCATCTTTCTCCCAAACACATCGAATCAAAATTGTGAGATAGCAATTTTGTTCAGCGTATTTGATTTCCCGATAGAAAATAGGTTTTTGAGGAGGACACTCCCCCATAACCCTCAGGGCGAGGGTTTTGAGTTATGCCCTGGGGGCATGTAAGGCTTTGATAGAAGGCGTTGTCGTAGAAACTTCAAAACAGGCTCATTTGATAGGAAATTCAATGGGCTAGTGCCCTTTTTAATAGTCGAAAGTGATTGGAGGGCAACTAGCCTCCCCCCACGTCCATCATTCTCCCAAACACATCCCATCAAAATTTTGAAATAGCCATTTTGTTTAGCATAGGCTAGTTGATTTCCAGACAGAAAATATGTTTTGAGAAGCACACTCCCCCACAACCCTCAGGGTAAGGGTTATAAGTTATGCCTTGGGGGCATATAAGGTTCTTATAGAAGGCGTTGTCGTAGAAACTTCAAAAAAGGCTAATTCGATTGGGAATTCAAAGGGCTAGTGCCCTTTTTAATTGTCGAAAGTGATTGGAGGGGAACTAGCCCCTCCACCACGCCTATCATTCCCCCAAGCACATCCAATCAAAATTTTGAGATAACCATTTTGTTCAGCGTAGTTTATTTCCAGATAGAAAATATGTTTTTGAGGAGGACACTCCCCATCAACCCTCAGGGCAAGGGTTTTAAGTTATGTCCTGGGGTATATAAATTTTTTATAGAAGGTGTTGTCATAGAAACTTCGAAAAGGGCTCATTTGATTGAAAATACAAAGGGCTAATGTCCTTTTAAATAGTTTAAAGTGATTGGAGGGCAACTAGCCCCCCCACGCCCATCATACACCCAAAACACATCCAATCAAAATTTTGAGATAGTCAATTTTTTAGCGTAGGCTAGTTGGTTTTCAGATAGAAAATTCATTTTTTAGGACGACATTCTCCCAAAGACCTCGTAGCGACGGCTTTAAGTTTTGTCCTGGGGGCATGTAAGGTTTTTATAGAATGTGTCTCGATAGAAACTTCAAAAATGGCCCATTCGACTGGTAAGTCAAAATACTACTGCCCTATTTTAATGGTTGAAAGTGATTGGAGGGCAACTAGCCCCCCCCCTTGCCCATCCTTCACCCAAACATATCCAATAGAAATTTTGAGATAGCCATTTTGTTCAGCGTAGTTGATTTCGAGACAGAAAATATATTTTTGAGGTGGACACAACCCTCAGGGCAAGGGTTTTAAGTTATGCCCAGGGGGCATATAATGTTTTTATAGAAGGTGTTGTTGTAGAAACTTCAAAAACAGCTCATTCGATTGGAAATTCAAAGGGCTAGTGCCCTTTTTGGCCTTCCCAAGGCCAAAAAAACCCCTATGCCTTCCCAAGGCCAGAACAAAATTCGCACTTTACTGAAAAAATATAAATGAATGTGCATTGTCAGTTTAATATACATCTACTGATATTTAGTAATCAAAATGTTAAAATTATTTGATTTATTAAAGTTATAAAAGTAAAAACATTTATATTTTTTTCAGTAAAGCGCAAATTTTGTTCTGGCCTTGGGAAGGCATAGGGGTTTTGCGCCCAACTTATGTTAATTTCTGCTCTTTTTGAGTTTGACTCGGTTATTTATTGTAATTTCTTTTCGTTTTGGGTTTCATTTATTTATTGTTGCTGATTTGTGGTAGTTTC
Source organism: Artemia sp. Qi Xiang Cuo (assembly GCF_049724085.1). Taxonomy (NCBI): domain Eukaryota; kingdom Metazoa; phylum Arthropoda; class Branchiopoda; order Anostraca; family Artemiidae; genus Artemia; species Artemia sp. Qi Xiang Cuo. The sequence continues at coordinate 365,385 of NW_028300808.1, forward strand.
GAGCTTGGTAGATTATTTGATTTTATTTTTGCTCATTGTTTTTTTAATGGAGTTCTTTATTTTTCTTTGAAAAACTTATTTTGTGGAAAAAGTATTTTTAATTAATTATAACAAAAAGAATTAGCCCAAATGTAACAACTAACACGCATCCGTGATCTTTCTTCTGCCAAAAAATGGAAAATTCCACATTTTTGTAGATAGGAGCTTGAAACCTCTACAGTAGGGTTCTCTAATACGCTGAATATGATGGTGTGATTCTCATTAAGGTTCTATAATTTTTAGGGGGTCTTTCTCCCTTTTTTGGAAAATCAGCCAAATTTTCTCAGGCAAGTAACTTTCGATGGGTAAGATTAAACTTGATGAAACTAATATTTTTGAAATAAAAATAAAATCTGATTCTTTTAATGTATCTATTGGTATCAAAATTCCGTTTTTTAGAGTTTCGGTTACCATTGAGCCGGGTCGCTCCTTACTTACAGTTCGTTACCACGAACTGTTTGATTAAATAACTTGTCCTCATGTAAGCTTACTTGCCTAAAAACCTGAATTGAGTTGAATTATGATCATTTCAGGGTAATTTGATAATAGTAGGGCTTTCAATTTGTCCTTCCAGACGGTTTGTTCTAATTCAAAATAGCGTGCCAATACTTTCAAATAATCCGTATACGTTTCATATTGTATTTCTACATTTTTTATTCACTGATGTAATTTCGTCAAAATCTGAGGGGGGGGGGCGAGGTTGGTGCCAATTTTACCAAATCCACTGAAAATGACAGCGAAAACTGAAAAATGAGCCATGTAGATATACTATATAAAGGTAAAGATGTACTAAAGAAAACTGACCCGTTTCTACGGATGCTTGAATCATGCAGGCTTATTTTAGTTTTGACAAGATTTTTGAAGAAACTAAATTTCAACTTTGGGACGGGAAACTCGGTCTGAAAAGGGAGGGCAAACCAAGGCCTATTGGGCATTTAACGACCCCCCCCCCCTTCTAACCCATAGCAAATTACGGCCCTGTTTTACATATTTACTTATTAAAGAATTCTTTTTTTTCATGAGCTGTTTCTCCTCTTCGCATCAGCTTATCTAAAAGAAGAAGTCAGAAGCATTTCGTATTTCTAATACTAAAGCAAGAAACTAGAAAAGGGAATCTTAATATGTTGTTAAATTGTTTTACAAAAGTTATTTTATAAAAATATTTTATATTATTGAAGGAAACTGCCCACAATTTTTAAATACATAAATTTGGAACCAAACAAAAATTATTAACGACTCATGTTTCTTAATTTTTATTGTACAAATAGTAATATACAGTGATCTTGCATTTAATAAGTTGAAAGAAAACCAAAAATGATTATAATTTTTGAAATGCTAATTGACCGAAGATTGATATCCTGATCTTCACAAATTAGCATACCAATTCTCCGAAAGATATTTGTATCGTAGAAGGTTATCTCCTAGGGCCAATTTCCAAAGGAGCGCTGAAGCGGGTTCCCAACTTGATGCAACAAATGTCAGAAGGACATATTCCCAGCTGCCTGCCTCCGTGGAGACAATCACAATAAGGCAAAAAAATTTAGAAGATTAATAGGTACACGTTTTGTAAATTTATAACATAAAAAGAAACATTTCCCAGTGGGGTACATATTTTGGTAAAGAAATGCAAATTTTAAGTGCTTCTTCTCAGCAATTTTTTTTTAACGTCCAGGTTTTGCCATAGATGACGCAAGTAAAGAATTTTCACCAAAATAAGGCATTTAACAATTATTCTAAGCCGGCAAATCCTCCGGCTTTCACATCTAGTCTATTTTTGTGAATGTTTTATATGTATTTTTTTCGTTTTAATTATATTTGGTGTTAACCAGCCGTTTTGACGGAGGCTTAAAAAGCGTCTTTTGGACAAATAAAACAACTGGTGAAAAAAACTTTATCTTTGAGAATTTGAAATGGACCAATTTTAGCTAAAAAATGACACGTTTTTGGATCCTCAGGGGACATATATATGAACCAAAAAGTTGACAAGCCTGTTTATAGATATTGCGCAGTTTTGGTAGTGTTGCGAGATCTGAATGAGAGGATTACACTTTCTTGAGATCAAAATTATCCTTTTTTTGACTGAATTATGCTACGCTTTTTGTTCCTTTTCCTAAATTTAACAAACAAGTTCATCAGTTATATATTGGGATTTAGTCGGATAACACACAATTCGAATTCTGTCTTATCGTAACTAAGTAACAAAAAACAAGTCTTTCTACTGATACTAAGGACCAACATTCAAACTTAAAACTAAAGAAAATGATTACGTATATGAGGGAGGTCACCCCTTCGTCAATACTTCGCTCTTTACGCTAAGGTTCTAATTTTGTCCCAATTCTTTAAGAATGGTTCCTGAATAACAAAAGTCGTTTAATCAGAATAAATAGCGTTTTAAGTTTTAATGTTGCTCCTTACTTTCAGTTGAAAAAAGCTTTTTTTATTTAATTTCTGATCGTTTTTAAATAATTCTGGGAAATCAAGCTCCCTCCTTGGAAAATTCCCTCCCCTATGAAACATTCCTCCATGAAAAAGATCCAGAGGGGTCAGCTGCCCCCCCTCCCCCCCCCCAATATATTTGGTCACTAAACATGACACTAGCAATTTTGATTTCCGATCAAATGCGACCTCTTGTGATCTTCTATAATCACTTCCTCGATATGATCACTCCCGGGAAAGAAAACTAACGCAAATGAATAATCTTTCTTCTGGTGAAAAAATGCAAAATTCCAAATTTTTGTACATAGGAGCTTGAAACCTATCAAGGAGAGTTCTCTAATATGCTGAATCATGATGCAGTGGTTTTCATTGAGATCACTTGATGTTTTGGAGGTGTTAGAGGTGGAGGGGTTCCAATGCCGATCAGAGCCTAGCAATCAGATCCGATCAGGCCCTAGCAACCAGCAGGTATTATTGATTATTGATCTATTGGACACATCTGGTTGTTATTTAATACTTTAGGGGATGCTATTGTTTACCAGTGCAAATTTATTTAGGATGACGTCATCTTGCGTGCCAATGACACTCGTTTTGATAGAGCTTACGCAAGATTTGTTTTGGTCTACTTACCTCATTATTGGAAAAGATTTCAGTGCGTCAACATTGTGAATATTGATTTTCGTTCATAGGATATATTTTAGAAATGAATGCCTTTGCTCCGTTGAAAGTTGAAGGTGCTAGCAGCAGTGTAATAAAACCAAAAATGTTGCAGTAGAAATTACAAGGGTTTGTCAGCTGACCCTTGAATGGGATGAGATGTTTGCAAGATATGTGATATCATTGAGAAAATTCAAGTTGGAAGAACAGTTATGCTTTGCAGCAAAAATGACTCTAATTCATATACAGAGACTACAAGACGGATTAAAACCTTAGCGAAATATATTGAAGACAACGATTTGATTCAGCATGTAAAAAAGAGTAAGATTATCAGTGCAAAAGAAAATATACTCTCAAAGAATGCTTGACTGTATAGTGAAAGATTAATCTTCGTCTTTGGATTATTGTATGAGACTTATGCGTCGTGGGCCAAAAGCATTTACTCAATTTATTTACAAAACAAAATGATATTTTGGATTTGCTTTTCAACACTACCTAGAAATTCGTTTAAGACTCTAACCAAAGAATTATTTTGCATGGCAACAATAAAAAAGTAAAAAAAACTGATCAAAAAGGTATTGTGACGTCACTCAATTACTTCTTCTCTCACTAGAAGTAAAAAGAACATTTATTTTATCGATCGCAAGTCAGTTTCCTTTTGGAAGTGAGGCAGTCAACAGTGAAAAAATTTTCTAAACATGTCCACTATGTTTGTACTGATTAAAAAAAACCTTCCGAAAAATAAGTTTTTCAAAGAAAAGTAAAGAATATTTTAAACTTAAGCTCAGTAGATACAAATACCTGTTAAAATTTCAACTCAAAACGACCATAAATTACTATTAAAGAATAAATGAAACCCAAAACGAACAGAAATCAAATAAACAATCATAGCAAAAAACATACAACAAGTAATAATACAAATGAAAAAACAAATCTCAAAGCGAATAATACTTAGGCTGAACATGAAAATCAAGCTTAAAACAAAAAAAAATTGCTATTGAAGTATAAATGAAGCTTAAAACAAACAGAAATTAAATAAACAATCGATGCAAACAAACATGCAATAGATATTAATATAAATGAATAAATATATCTTGAAACGAGTGAAACTTAAATTGAATATGCAAATCAAGCTTGAAAAGAACAAAAATCACTACGAACAAGAGTTTGGGTATCGCCTCTTTGTCTCAATGCAAAAGTCTAAAACCTACCGCGTCATTCTCGCTTTACTGAAAACCAATTTTATTACACATATTTTCTTTTATACTTAATACTGAAAATTAACAGTAAAGCTATAGTAAAATTTTGAACTGATGAGCTTTAAGCAATTAGTATCATTATACATCAAATATTCAGTACAATTTATTAGTTCTTTCTAAGTTCAAGGCAAATATAGTTTCACTATAAGCAAGAGTTTGGATACTGCTCACTTCCTGAACTGGAAATAAAAACCAAAAGCCTACTGCGTGATTGGCACTTATCTGAAAATGAATTATATTACAAATATTTTCTTTTCCAGGTCTTACAGCATTGAAAATAAAAATAAAGTTACAGGGAAATAAATACTTGAACTGATGGACCTTTCAACAATTAATATCACTATACATCAGATATTCAATTTGATGTTGTTTATACTTTTCAAGACTGTTCAAAACGCATATTGTTTTCAGTAAAGGTCCAATGACGCAGTAGGTTTTAGACTTTTACAGTGAGAGAAGGAGGTGATACCCAAATTCAGGTTTTTAGTGATTTTTGTTCGTTTCAAGCTTGATTTAGATATTCAATTTAAGATTCACTCGTTTTAAGGTTTATTTATTCATTTACATTAATATCTATTGTATGTTTGGTTGCATTGATTGTTTATTTAATTTCTGTCTGTTTTGAGTTTCATTTATACTTCAATAGCAAAATATTTTTTTTCGTTTTAAGCTTGATTTTTATATTTAATCCAATCATTACTCGCTTTAAGATCTATTTATTATATTATTACTTGTTGTATGTTTTTTTACTATGACTGTTTATGTAATTTCTGTTTGTTTTGGGTTTCATTTATTTTTTAATAGTAATTTCTGGTTGTCTTGAGCTTGAATTTTAACAGGTATTTGGATCTGCTGAGCTTAAGTTTAAAATGGCCTTTACTTTTCTTTGAAAAACTGGTTTTTCAGAAAGTTTTTTTAATTGATTTTTGTTCGTTTTGATTGCAAAAAGTTTCAAGTTTTTAAAAATTCCTCATTTCAAAATCAAACTTTATTTTTCAAAATCAAATGTTCATCAAAGCATCAAAACTGGTATCAAAGTAACAATATTAACGTAAAAAATGAGTTTGTGTCAAAGAAACATTTTGTGGGTTTGTGTCAATGTAAAAAGAAACATTTCCCAATTGGTTACATATTTTGGTAAAGAAATGCAAATTTTCAGTGCTTCTTCTCAGCAATTTTTTTTGAGCGTCCAGGCTTTGCCATAGATGACGCAAGTAAAGAATTTTCACCAAAATAAGGCATTTAACAATTATTCTAAGCCGGCATATCCTCCGGCTTTCACATCTAGTCTATTTTTGTGAATGTTTTATATGTATTTTTTTTTTTCGTTTTAATTATATTTGGTGTTAACTAGCCGTTTTGACAGAGGCTTAAAAAGCGTCTTTTGGACAAATAAAACAACTAGTGAAAAAAACTTTATCTTTGAGAATTTGAAATGGACCAATTTTAGCTAAAAAATGACACATTTTTGGATCCTCAGGGGACATGTTTATGGACCAAAAAGTTGACAAGCCTGTTTACAGATATTGCGCAGTTTTGGTAGTGTTGCGAGATCTGAAGGAGAGGATTACACTTTCTTGAGATCAAAATTATCCTTTTTTCGACTGAATTATGCTACAGTTTTTGTTCTTTTTCCTCAATTTAACGAACAAGTTAATCAGTTATATATTGGGATTTAGTCGGATAACACACAATTCAAATTCTCTCTTATCGTAACTAAATAACAAAAAAAAGTCATTTCAACTGAAAGTAAGGAGCAACATTAAAACTTTAAACGAACCAAAATTATTACGTATATGAGGGAGGTCACCCCTTTGTCAATACTTCGGTCTTTACGCTAAGGTTTGAATTTTGTCCCAATTTTTTAAGATTGGTTCCTGAATCACAGAGGCCGTTTAATTAGAATAGATAGCTGTTTTAAAATTACTACAAAACTGTAGAGTAAAGAGCGAAGTATTGACGAGGGACTGACCCCCTCATTTACATAATAATTTCTGTTCGTTTTAAGTTTTGATGTTGCTCCTTACTTTGAGTTGAAAAAAATGTTTTTATTATTTAATTTTTGATCGTTTTTAAATAATGCTGGGAAATCCAGCTCCCCTCCATGGAAAATTCCCTCCCCCATGAAACATTCCTTCATGAGAAAGGTCCAGTGGGGGCCAGCTGCCCCCAATATGTTTGGTCACTAAAAATGACACTAGCAATTTTGATTTCCGATCAAATGCGACCTCTCGCGATCTTCTATGATCACTTGCTCGATATGATCACTCCCGGGAAAGAAAACTAACGCAAATGAATAATCTTTCTTCTGGTAAAAAAAAAAAATGCAAAATTCCACATTTTTGTACATAAGAGCTTGAAACCTATCAAGGAGAGTTCTCTTATATGCTGAATCTGATACAGTGATTTTCATTGAGATCACTTGGTGTTTTGGAGGTGTTAGTCGTGGAGGGGTTCCAGTGCCGATCAGAGCCTAGCAATCAGATCCTATCAGGCCCTAGCAACCAGCAGGTCTTATTGATTATTGATCTATTGGGCACACCTGGTTGTTATTTAATACTTTAGGGGATGCTATTGTTTACCTATGAGGAATTTTTGAGGATGACGTCATTTTGCGTGCCAATGACACTTGTTTTGATAGAGCTTACGCAAGATTTGTTTTGGTCTACTTACCTCAGTATTGGAAAAGATTTCAGTGCGTCAATATTGTGAATATTGATTTTTGTTCATAGGATATATTTTAGAAATGAATGTCTTTACTCCGTTGAAAGTTGAAGGTGCTAGCAACAGTGAAATAAAACCAAAAGTACCCAATACTGCAGTAGAAATTACAAGGGTTTGTCGGCTGACCCTTGAATGAGATGAGATGTTTTCAAAATATATGATATAAATTAGCAAATTTAAGTTGGAAGAACAGTTATGTCTTGCAGCAAAAATTACTCTAATGCATATACAGAGACGACAAGACGGATTAAAACCTTGGTGAAATATATTGAAGACAACGATTTGATTCAGTATGTAAAAAAGAGTAAGAGTATCAGTGCAAAAGAAAATATTCTCTCAAAGAATGCTTGACTATATTGTGAAAGATTAATCTTCGTCTTTTGATTATTGTATGAGACTTATTCGTCGCGGGCCAAAAGCATTCACTCAATTTATTGAGATACTAATCGGAACAAAACAAAATGATATTGTGGATTTGCTTTTGAACATTACCTAGAAATTCGTTGAAGACTCTAACCAAAGAATTGTCTTGTATAGCAACAACAAATAAGTAAAAAACCTGACCAAAAAGGTATTGTGACGTCACTCAATTACTTCTCCTCTCTCTAGAAGTGTACCATGTACAATATATACTCTAAATATGGAAAATTTATTTCGTTCTAAATACACTTCCGACGTAAATCAAACTCCCCTAATTAAGTTTGAAATTTCGTTTTAGACTCTCATTTATTTGTCAGCCAAATATCCCTTTAAAAAGTTCAAAGCAAATGATTATTAATTTCAAATACCAAGAACTTCAAGAATACCCTGTTGTACTCTGTAGAATTTCGCATTCTTTGTTCTACAAAACAAAAGAATCTCGAACATTTCCAAGCGCTATTGACAGATCTGAAAAGCAGAAAAATACGGGTTTTTTGCAAGTACAATACTAATGAGGTAGATTGGAATTTCACTGGAGTACTTTGAATTACATAGTGGGACATTGTCTAAAACGTAGTTTGAAGTTTTTATTAGAAATGTGGGTATTTAGTGATTAATATTGCGAAAAAACTATTGGGTAGTTTTGTGCATAATGATTTGATTTTGTCAGCATAAGAGTAAAGTGGTCGACCCTCTGAGAGGAGATGGGCCAATTGGAAAATAGTGATTATTGCACAGAATCAGAACTCTTGTTAAAGGTAGTGAAGAAGTACTTTTTGGGGATTTTTGTCATTCAATTTTTGTCATTAGAGATCAGCTATCTGTTTGCATTACTGAAGTTCGATGATGTACAACTAGATATGTAAGTCTAATAAATCTATTACTTTTCTATTTTCACAGTTTCATTTTATATGTTCGTATCTAGCTTACAAGGGTAGCCATCTAGTTCGAATGCTCTCCAAATGGTAACGCTCCCGAGGAATCTGACAATTTCGTGAAGGATGATTACATGCCTGGATTGATGACTCTCTGGAAAAATAGGTCACTTCACAAAGGAATTCGAATTTATTAGTCAACCTACTTTTATTTTCTCCCATAGGGAGTGGCGCGGTCAAACATCTATCATATCACCTTACATGGAAATACTAACTTAATCAAACAACCAAACAACACAACCCCCCCCCATAACATTTGGCACAAACCCCCCCCCCCCCCCATAACATTTGGCACGGTCGTAAACTCGGATGAAGCGTACGAACTAGTTAGGCTACAAACTTCTCAATTTAAAGTTTAAAATATTTGCTAGATACAGACCTATAAAAAAAAAATTGTTATATATGTCTAAGCCTATTACCGCTAGGCTACAATAGGAACACCCTTTTAAAATATCTCATAGGAGATAATAACATTCCCCAAATAGGTTAAGTGAAAGAGATTTACTTAAGTGTATAATTCCGCTAATTAAAAACGCAGGGATGGCGGAGGAATTAACCACATTATTGCTTGCGCAAAAAATAGTCGCAAAAAACATAGAAATAACCAAGTCTTTCCCGCAATATGACGGACAAACGGATATTGACGAATTTAATATACAGTTAGCGCAATTCGTAGAATTAACTAAAACTGACCTGAAAACATTAATAAGTATGCTTCTTTTAAGGCTAAGAGGGCAGGCATTAACTTTTATAAACAGATTGAAAAGACCGTCGGAGAAGATAATAATTTGCCGATAAATACAATAGAAAAACTATTAACGGCATTTAAAGACAGATTTATTGAAACAAGTTCAACAAATAAATTAAAACACGGAGCAGTATGTTTCGATCATACACAGAACGTACAAGAATATTACACAACATACGAATCTCAGTAGAAGCGAAATATGGCAAAGGCTCAGGAGACTTATATGAAAAAATCATACTAAATGCATTTTTGCAAGGACTTCCTCCAAAATTATATAGGATGGTAATTTCTAAAAATATCCAAACACTAGACCTTGCAGTTCAGGAGGTAGGAGCGAATGATCGAAATTGATATAATTGTAGCAAACCATAGTAAGACAAAGATAAATAGCATAGGCGAATCAAAAACAAACATAACCTCTAAGGGTAATCAAGAATACCCAAATTTCTCTTCAAGGGATAAATCCCCATTGCCGCAAGGAACTAGAACACATGAAACCGCCGAGGCAGAAAACTGTACGTTTTCTGTCTGTCAGTTAAAACCATTATGAAAATAACCCAGTAATTAAATATTATAACTGTAGTCGCGTTGAACATATCGCAAAGGAATATCGTTTTAGAAATAGAATGGCGACATCATCTAGTGGTTACACCACCAGAAAGACACGATATTATGGAAGTGATTTGTTTGGGAGAACAAATTTTAGTAACAGGGGTGCACAGAGGTACACTCTGGACGCAATATTCCCACAATACCCTCAAATCCGCCCACCGGTACTTCATAATGTATACCCACAGAACTGGTTTAAAAAGTTCAAATTTTCATCAAAGCATCAAAACTGGTATCAAAGTTACAATTCTATTATTTGATGTTTGAACTATTTTTAACAAAATGGCTATATAAAAATTTTTATCGGATGAGCTTCAGGAAAAAAGGGCGTGAGGGGTTGGGCTAATTGCCCTTCGGTCTCTTTTGACTCTTTAAAAGTGAACTGGATATTTCTCTTTTTTATCAAATGAGCCCTCTCTGAAGTTTATACGAGCGTCCCTAATACACCGGTGTCGATACAGCACCACAGGGTCCGGGGACAGGTGTTGTAAGTTATGCACTGCGGGTGTATGGTTATTATGGAAGGGATGCTCGTATAAACTTCATAGAGGGTTCATTTGATTGGAAATTGAAAGTTGTGGTTCACTTTTCAAGAGTCAAAAGTGATTGGAGAGTACAAGGTTCCCCCCTCACGTCCTTTTTCCCCTAAATGCATCAGATAAAAATTTTGAGATAGCCATTTTCGAATAATAGTTCAAGGGTCAGATAAAATTTTCCTGTGTCGACACAGCCCTCCAGGGTCCAGGGACAGGCGTTGTGAGTTGTGCCCTGGGGGTATATATGGTTCTTATGGAAGGGATGTTCAAATGACTTCAAAGAGTGCTCATTTGGAAACTGAAAGTTGTAGTTCACTGTTTAAGAGTAAAAAGAGATCGGAGGACAACTAACCCCCCCCCCCCCCCCCCGCCCTCCACGCCCTTTTTTCCCCAAATTCATAAAAAAAAATTAAGATACCTATTTGTTAAAAATAGATAAAAGGCTAGATAACAAAAACTCTGGTGTCGACAAAATCCCCCTGGGCCCCGAGACAGAGGTTATAAGTTATGCCCTGGGGGCATATATGGTTCTTATGGAGGGGATGCTCGTATAAACTTCAAATTAAAGGCCATCCGTCTCCAATGTTTTATTTATTCTTCATTTTTTTCCAGAGGCACTTCATATGGAATGGGTTGTCGTATAAACTTCAAAGGGGGTTCATTCAATGGGAAATCGTAAGTTCTAGTTCCCTTTCTAAAGGTCAAAAGTGATTGGAAGGCAACTAACACTCGTTCCAAGCCCACCATTTCTCCGAACATATCCAACCAAAATTTTGAGATAGCCATTTTGTTCTACGTAGTTGATTTCCAAATAGAAACTATGTTTTTAAGGAGGACACTCTCCCAACAGCCGTCGGGGCAAGGGTTATAAGTTATGCCCCCGGGGCAATTAAGCTTTTTATAAAAAGCGTTGTCATAAAAACTTCAAAAAGTTCTCCTTCGATTGGAAATTTAAATGGCTAGTGCCCTTTTCAATAGTCGAAAGTGATTAGAAGGAAGCTAACACCCCTTCCACATCCATCATTTCCCCAAATATATCCAATCAAAATGTTAAGATAGCGATTTTGTTCAACCTTGTTGAAAGTTCTGTAAATTATATCTTTTAGCAGGACACTCCCCCCACAGTCTTCAGGATAATTATTTTTAAGTCGTGCCCTGGGGGCATATATGGTTCTCATGGAAGGACTGCTCGTATAAACTTCAGATTGGGGTTATTTGATTGGAAATTGAAAGTTCTAGCTCACTTTTTAGCATAAAAAGATTTCGGAGGGTAACCAGCCCCCCCCCCCCCGCCACGACCCTTTTTCCAAAATGCATCCAATAAAAAATTTTAGACAGCTTTTTTATTACAAGGTATGTCAAACCTATTCAGTTTTTCCCTACAAGAATATGAATTTTGGATGCTGTTTCAATCTTGGACAAAATTTTAAAATAGTATTTAACAACATACACACTTCTGAGATTCTGGATATTTTCATTCGGTTTCACACTTAAATTTTTTGTGAAAAATAAAGCTTAGTACTCCTTTCTGTTCCTAAAACAATATATCTATACTATATTGACAACTTGGATGCACTTTAACTCTTCTGATTTAGTTCAATAGTAAGAGCAGAAGCATTAATAGTAGTAGCCCTGAAAGTTCCAGTTCGATGACCTCAGTCGTCATTGAAATATTTCTGAAACGTGTCATTGACAACCAGCATGCCTCTAGCGTCTTCTGATTCAGTTTAATAGTAACATAAATTTTGCCCCTCCCCTCAAAATACCCCTCCCCCGTGGAAAATACCCCCCCCCTCCGGTAAATACCCACCTGGAAAATACCCCCCTCTCGTGGAAAATAATCCTTTCCGAATTTGAGAATTTTATTTGAGTTTTTTTTTCATTTCTGTAGGGGGAAGGAATTTTGGTACTTGTGTATTATGCACCACTCACTTAAGTTTACGCTGTGTAAAACTCGAGAACTAACCGGTTTCTTCGTTATTTTTTTTCAGCTTAGCACGAGACAAGACAAAGAGAAGTGACAGAATATATATAATTTGGGCTATATATTTGCACCTAAGGAGGGGGGGGGGGGGTAAAGTATTTTGACAGTTTTAATTCAGAAAACAATTCTTTCGAGTTATATGACCACTAAAAAATTACAGAAAAATAGCGAGGTATATGGAAATTTTGTTAACTAAAAAAATAGAATCCCAGTATAAAGTAAATGTAAGTAGGGAGGCCATTACGACTCCCAGGCGAACACCGTGCTGCCATCCATAATTGAGTCTAAAGCTGACAGGTTATAATTTTTTCAAGGATTATTGATCCACTAACGGGTCAGTGACACCTTTTCCAAGGTCAATTTATTTGTTGTTTCTAAGTGCATTGACTCCAGGACGAAGTTTGGACAAGCGCATTGAATTCTAACGGGGCACAGTATTGATCCAATAAGGGGAGATAATTTCTGAGAAATTGATTTGGATAATCGGCGGGGAACTAGATTTCTGAGAAATTGATTACATAATTGGCGGGGAATTATTGATCCACGAAAGGGGAATTAAGAATCAATATGGCTTCTCTGATCTTTAGGTCTGGGAGATAAATTGATATTCTATTTTTAAATATGGCTTCTCTGGTCTTTAAGCCTGAGAGGTAAAAATTAATATTCTTTCGAAACCTTAATATTGTAACTAGGAACACCTTAGAGATGAAGACAGATTGAATATATTTTACGCAGGAAATAGTTTTTTGGGAATTTCGAATATGACAACGCAGGGATACCAAAACAAAGGAACACACGGAAATTACTTTTAGGGGATTATTTGAGCGAAACAGTTTGAGAAATTTTAGGAGATGATTTGGGCGAAACAGTTTGAGACATTTTAGAAGATGATTTGGGGTGAAACTCTGTGGTCATTATAATACACAAGCTCCATTTGAACAGTATTGTAAGGTCCCCTACCCCAACCCCAAAGGGCCCCATACCCCCTGGCCCCCAAAGGGCTCCCTCCCCCGGTGCCCCCGAGCCTCCAAAGGAGCCCCTCCCCCCGGGGCTCCCAAAAGGCCCTCCTCCCCCTGCCCCCCCCTCCCGAACCATTTTTTTGCGCACTTGAGACAAAGAAGGGCCCCCCTCACCCTCAACGTTTTGGCTCCCCCCTAATATATTTTTTCTGAACAACTTCTTTTCTTAATGTTCCTCCTAAACCAATTTTACAACTTGAACTACTCATCCTTTTCACCCACGACTTTACTTTATGGACTTTTGAATACGCCAACACCAAGCAATACATTCAAAAGGCTTTTTTGTATTTTTACGGAACAAGTTCTTTACGTAATGTCCTTCCTAAACAAATCTTACAACCTGAAGTACTCATCCTTTTCATCCACAACTTTACTTTACACTCTTTGCATACCCCAACACCAAGCAATACATTCAAAAGGCTTTATTATATCTTTTCAGAACAAGTTCTTTTCTTAATATCCCTCCTAAACCTATTTTAAAACCTTAAGCAGTCATGTTTTTCACCACACAAGTAGTTTATGTCTCTTTGCACACCGTCGCTCCAAGCATTAATATTGAAAAGAATTTCTTACATCTTTCATAGGCAGTTATTTTTGTAATATCCCCCCTAAACCAATTTTACAAGTTGACTTTCTCATCCTTATCACCACAACACTATCTTACGACGTTTTGAATAGCCCAACATCAAGCAATACTTTTGAAAGGCTTTAATATATCTTTTCAGAACAAGTTTTTTACGTAATGTCCCTCCTAAACCAATTTTACAAGTTGAAGTACTCATTTTTTTCACCACAACTTTACTTTACGGCTTTTTGCATACCCCAACACCAAGGAATACTTTTCAAAATGCTTTTTTTATATCTTTTCAGAAAAAGTTCTTTTCTTAATATCCCTCCTAAACCTATTTTACAAGTTGAAGTACTCATCTTTTCCATCCACAACTCTACTTTATGGCTTTTTGCATATCCTAACATCAAATAATACTTTTCTAAAGGCTTTGTTATATCTTTTTATAAACAGTTCTTTGCGTAATGTCCATCCTAAACCAATTTTAAAAGTGGAAGTACTCATCCTTTTTACCACAACTTTACTTTACGACTTTCTGCATACCCCAACATCAAGCAATACTTTTCAAAGACTTTATTATATCTTTTCAGAACACGTTCTTTACGTAATATCCCTTCTAAAACAATTTTACAAGCTCCCCAAAATCAAGCAATACTTTTGAAAAGGCTTTATTATATCTTTTCAGAACAAGTTCTTTTCTTAATATCCTTCCTAAACCAATTTTACAAGTTGAAGTTCTCATCTTTTTCACCCACAACTTTACTTTACGAGTTTTTACACACCCCAACACCAAGCAATACTTTTCAAAAAGCTTCATTATATCTTTTCAGAGAAAGTTCTTTACTAAATGTCCTTTCTAAACCAATTTTACAAGTTTAAGTACTAATTTTTTTTACCACAACATTACTTTACAACTTTTTGTATACCCCAACATCAAGTAATACTCTTCAAAAGGCTTGTTTTATATCTTTTCAGAACAAGTTCTTTACGTAATGTCCTTCCTAAACCAATTTTACAACTTGAAGTACTCATCTTTTTCACCCACAATTTTACTTTACGGCTTTTTGCATACCTCAACACCAAGAAATACTTTTCAAAGGCTTTATTATATCTTTTCAAAAGAAGTTCTTTTCTTAATATCCTTCCTAAACCAATTTCACAAGTTGAAGAACTCATCTTTTTCACCCACAACTTTACCTTATGGCTTTTTAAATACCCAAAAATCAAGCAATACTTTTCAAAGGCTTTACTGTATCTTTTCAGAAAAAGTTCTTTTTTAATATCCCTCCTAAATCCTATTTTACAAGTTGAAGTACTCATCCTTTTCACCCACAACTTTACTTTACTTTTTGCACACCCCAGCATTTTCATTGAAGATAGAAAAAGTCATACATTATTTGTGAAAAGTTAGCTCAATTCGGAATTACCAAAGAACTTACAGATCAATTCTATTTTTTAACAAATAAAAATGTTACACTTCAGTTCTTAATTTCTCAAATGACATAAAAATTTAAAGTTCTATTCTAAATTTTTCCGTGGAAGATAGGAAAAGTTATACTATGATTGTGTATATTTTCCATGAAGATAAAAAGTTTCACTCTAATTCTAAATCTTTATAATTTCACTTCAGATTTTTCTCAAAGAGATGAAAAAATTTAAAGTTCTGTTCTAAATTTTACCCTAGATACATCGATTCTGAATTTTTCCTACAAGAAGATAGAAAGTTCAGCTTTAATTACATATTTTCTCAAAGAAGTGAAGAAAACTTCATGTTCTGTTCCAAATTTTTCGTAGAAGATAGAAAAAGTTATACTTTGATCGTAAATATTCGCCAGGACGATAAGGAGCTACACTTTAATTCTGAGTTTTCTTGAAGAAGTGCAAAATGTTCAAGTTCTCTTCTGAATTTTCTTAAAGAAGAGAAAAATTTAGCACAATTCCTAAAATTACCAAAGAAAATGAAAAAAGCTTCCACTTCAGTTCTTAATTTCTCAAAGACATAAGAAATTTTAAGTTCTCTTCTAAATTTTTCCATAGAAGACAGGAAAAGTTATACTATGATTGTGAATATTGTCCATGAAGATAAAAAGTTTCATTTTAATTCTAAATTTTCTGGATTTTAATTGAGATTTTTCTCAAAGAGATGAAAAATTTAAAGTTCTCTTCCAAAGTTTTCTTAGAAGATATAAAAAATTTATACTTTCATCGTGAATATTCACCATGACGATAAGGAGCTACACTTTAATTCTGAATTTTCTCGAAGAAGTGCAAAATATTCAAGTTTCTTCTGAATTTTCTTAAAGAAGAGAAAAACTTAACTCAATTCTGAATTTTACCAAAGAAAATGAAAAAAAGCTACCACTTCATTTCTGAAGTTCTCAAAAGACATAAGAAATTCAAAGTTCTGTTCTAAATTTTTCCATAGAAGATAGGAAAAGTTATATTATGATTGTGTATATTTTCAATGAAAATAAAAGTTTCACTTTAATTCTAATTTTCTCAATGAAGTGAAAAAAGGTCAAGTTGTCTTCAGAATTTTCTCAATGAAAAAGAAATAAGTTACAGATCAGTTCTGGTTTTTCTCAAAGAGATGAAAAATTTAAAGTTCTTTTCCAAATTTTTCTTAGAAGATAGAAAAAAGTTATACTTTGATCGTAAATATTTTTGCCATGACAATAAGGAGCTACACTTTAATTCTAGGTTTTCTCGAAGAAGTGTAAAATGTTCAAGTTCTCTTCTGAATTTTCTTAAAGAAGAGAAAAAGTTAACTCAATTCTGAATTTTACCAAAGAAAATTGAAAAAAAGCTTCCACTTCAGTTCTTAATTTCTCAGAAGGCATAAAAAATTTAAAGTTCTGTTCTGAATTTTTTACATAGAGAAAGGAAAAGTCATACTATGATTGTGTAATTTTTTCAATGAAAATAAAAAGTTTCACTTTAATTCTAATTTTCTCATTGAAGTGAAGAAAAGTTCAAGTTCTCTTCAGAATTTTCTCAATAAAAAAGAAATAAGTTACAGATCAGTTCTGGTTTTTCTCAAAGAGATGAAAAATTTAAATTTATGTTCTAAATTTTAGCGTAGATACTTCGATTCTGAATTTGTCCTACAAGAAGAGAAAAGTTTCTACTTTAATTCTATATTATCTCAAAGAAGTGAAGAAAAGTTCAAGTTCTCTTCTGAATGTTGTCAAAGGAAAGAGAATAGGTTTCACTTTAATTCTGTGTTTTCACAACGAAGTGAAGAAAAGTTCAAGTTATCTTTTGAATTTTCTCAAAGAAAAGAAAAAGTTATAGTCCTATTCTATTTTCTCCAAAGAATGTTCAAGTTCTCTTCTGAATTTTCTTAAAGAAGAGAAAAAGTTAACTCAAATCTGAATTTTACCAAAGAAAATGAAAAAAAGCTTCCACTTCAGTTCTTTTGTTTTCTCAAAAGGCATACAAAATTTAAAGTTCTGTTCTAAATTTTTCCATAGAAGATAGGAAAAGTTATACTATGATTTTGTATATTTTCAATGAAAATAAAAAGTGTCACTTTAATTCTTATTTTCTCAATGAAGTGAAGAAAAGTTCAAGTTCTCTTCAGAATTTTCTCAATGAAAAAGAAAAACGTTACAGATCAGTTCTGGTTTTTCTCCAAGAGAGGAAAAATTTAAAGTTCTGTTCTAAATTTTACCGTAGATACTTCGATTCTGAATTTTTCCTCCAAGAAGAGAAAAGGTTCTGCTTTAATTCTATATTTTCTCAAAGAAGTGATGAAAAGTTCAAGTTCTCTTCTGAATGTTTTCAAAGAAAAGAGAAAAGGTTCCACTTTAATTCTGAGTTTTCACAACGAAGTGAAGAAAAGTTCAAGTTCTCTTGTGAATTTTCTCAAAGAAAAGAAAAAAGTTATAGTCCAATTCTATTTTCTCCAAAGAAAAAAAAATCTCCGAGTGAAAGGATTTTGCACGGAAATTCACACTTCAGTTCTGAGTTTTCTCGAAGAAGTGCAAAATGTTCAAGTTCTCTTCTGAATTTTCTTAAAGAAGATAAAAAGTTTACTCAATTCTGAATTTTACCAAAGAAAATGAGAAAAAGCTTCCACTTCAGTTCTTAATTTCTCAAAAGGCATAAATAATTTAAAGTTCTATTCTAAATTTTTCCATAGAAGACAGGAAAAGTTATACTATGATTGTGTATATTTTCAATGAAAATAAAAAGTTTCACTTTAATTCTAATTTCTCAATGAAATGAAGAAAAGTTCAAGTTTTCTTGAGAACTTTCTCAATGAAAAAGAAATAAGTTACAGATCAGTTCTGGTTTTTCTCAAAGAGATGAAAAATTTAAAATTCTGTTCTAAATTTTACCGTAGATACTTCGATTCTAAATTTTTCATACAAGAAGAGAAAAGGTTCTGCTTTAATTCTATATTTTCTCAAAGAAGTGAAGAAAAGTTCAAGTTCTCTTCTGAATGTTTTCAAAGAAAAGAGAAAAGGTTCCACTTTAATTCTGAGTTTTCACAACGAAGTGAAGAAAAGTTCAAGTTCTCTTTTGAATTTTCTCAAAGAAAAGAACAAAGTTATAGTCCAATTCTATTTTCTCCAAAGAAAATAAAAAATATCCGTGTGGAAGGGGCCCCTTTGGAGGCTCGGGGTCTTTCAGAACACGTTCTTTACGTAATATCCCTTCTAAAAAAATTTTACAAGTACCCAAATATTATGCAATACTTTTCAAAAAGCTTTATTATATTTTTTTCAGAAAAAGTTTTTTCTTAATATCCTTCCTAAACCAATTTTACAAGTTGAAGTTCTCATCTTTTTCACCCACAACTTTACTTTACGACTTTTTGCACACCCCGGGGGGAGACATTAGATAATGATGACAATACTAAACTAACTTAACCACAAAATTCAACATTATTGCACAGAAATACCAAAACCATAGGTTAGGTTAGGTTAGCCTATGTAAGCGCGCGTACATAGGCTTACCTAACCTAACCTATGGATTTGGCATTTGGTAACTTTTTCTTTTCTTTAAGAAAATTCAGAAGAGAACTTGAACATTTTGCACTTCTTCGAGAAAACTCAGAATTAGAGTGTTAATCCCCGTGCAAAATCCTTCCACTCGGAGATTTTTTATTTTCTTTGGAGAAAATAGAATTGGACTATAACTTTTTCTTTTCTTTGAGAAAATTCAAAAGAGAACTTGAACTTTTCTTCATTTCGTTGTGAAAACTCAGAATTGAAGTGGAACCCTTTCTCTTTTCTTTGAAAATTTTCAGAAGAGAACTTGAACTTTTCTTCACTTCTTTGAGAAAATATAGAATTAAAGAAGAACCTTTTCTCTTCTTGTAGGAAAAATTCAGAATCGAAGTATCTACGGTACAATTTAGAACAGAACTTTAAATTTTTCATTTCTTTGAGAAAAACCAGAACTGATCTGTAACTTATTTCTTTTTTATTGAAAAAATTCTGAAGAGAACTTGAACTTTTCTTCACTTCATTGAGAAAATTAGAACTAAAGTGAAACTTTTTATTTTCATTGAAAATATACACAATCATAGTATAACTTTTCCTATCTTCTATGCACAGTTCATATAATTATCCAGTAAGCTTATCGCAGATCATTTCTGGTCTTTGTTCTCGGTGCGAACAAAAAGCTCCTCCCACTTCTTTCTGCATTAGCGGGTTAGTGGGTTGACTCAATGAGAAATGGTTACAACGTGCATTATTCGTAATTGTGAAAGCAGAAAAAAACTTGGTGAGCCAGCCAAGTGGTTTGCAAGTGTCCCATCTCACAGGTATGACTTAATTTAAATACAAATTATGACTTAATCTATTATTTACATACAGTGGACTCAAATGATTGGCCTATGTAGGATTTTATAAAAAAGGAGGCAGGGGGTTGATGAAATTTGTGAAAATAAGGAGTTTTTCTTTCTTCTAATAACTGGTGGAATAGGTGTGATGGTTTCAGGGGTGGATCCAGGATTTGTTTAGGGGAGGGGGGTGCAAAGAAGGTTGATCCGACAAACTTACGTTAGGAATAAGTTTAATTAATGCAACCTTGCGTTAATTAGGTAAATTACACTACTTTAGACTACTTTACGGGGGTAACCCTCGCCCCCCCTCTGGATCCGCAACTGGATAGTTAATCATTTTTTTTCACGTCGTGAAATTTTTTTTTCACAGCCCACTATATATACATTCATATAAATTTATGTGCCAATTTACCGCCATACCAATTATTCTCCTTTCCTTTTTTATTCTTTAATAATAATTTCTGGTCGTTTGGAGTTTGAATTATTGTAGGCTTCTATTTCTACTGATCTTAAGTTTAATATGGCCTTTACTTTTCTTTAAAAAAAAACTTTCTTTTCGTAAAGTTTTCGTAGTATATATATATATATATATATATATATATATATATATATATATATATATATATATATATAAATATATAT
This sequence comes from Artemia sp. Qi Xiang Cuo, assembly GCF_049724085.1. Taxonomy (NCBI): domain Eukaryota; kingdom Metazoa; phylum Arthropoda; class Branchiopoda; order Anostraca; family Artemiidae; genus Artemia; species Artemia sp. Qi Xiang Cuo. Next base: position 385,758 of record NW_028300808.1, read on the forward strand.
ATATATATATATATATATATATATATATATATATATATATATATATATATATATATATATATATATATATATATATATATATATATATATATATATATATATATATATATATATATATATATATATATATATATATATATATATATATTACCCTGGAACACGTATTTTGGCAGAAACTTTCTCAAAATGCCTTTGAAACCAACTTGAGACTTCGAAACCTATTTTTAATTTCTAAAAACATCTAATAATAACATTACACTACTAACTACCGATTTTCATGCATGTATTGGAATAAATTAATTTAAAATTAGTTTCTTCAAAATTATTGTTCCAACGTTGAAGCCATGTTTCGCGTCCAAGAGAAATCTGACTTGTCTACCCGTGAAAAGATCTGATATCGCTTATGATTCTATCTGCTAAAATGTTCTCCGGAGCACTCGCACCCCGGTCCGGGTTTTTATAATGGGTGAGATAGGAAATGATCATACTGGATAATTATATGAACTGTGCTTCTATGCAAAAATGTAGAACAGAACTTTAAATTTTTTATGTGTTTTGAGAAATTAAGAACTGAAGCCGAAGCTTTTTTTCATTTTCTTTGGTTAAATACAGAATTGAGTTAACTTTTTCTCTTCTTTAAGAAAATTCAGAAGAGAACTTGAACATTTTAACCTTCTTCGAGAAAACTTAGAATTAAAGTGTAGCTCCATATTGTCATGGCGAATATTTACGATCAAAGTATAACGTTTTTCTATCTTCTAAGAAAAATTTTGAAAAGAACTTTAAATTTTTCATTTCTTTGAGAAAAGCCTGAACTGATCTGTAATTTATTTCTTTTTCATTGAGAAAATTCTAAAGAGAACTTGAACTTTTCTTCACTTTATTGAAAAAATAAGAATTAAAGTGAAACTTTTTATTTTCATTGAAAATATACACAATCATAGTATAACTTTTCCTATCTTCTATGGAAAAATTTAGAACAGAACTTTAAATTTTTCATGCCTTTCTAGAAATTAAGAACTGAAGTGGTAGCTTTTTTCTTTTTCTTTGGTAAAATTCAGAATTGAATTGACTTTTTCTCTTCTTTAAGAAAATTTAGATAAGAACTTGAACATTTTGCACTTCTTCGAGAAAACTCAGAATTAAAGTGTAGCTCCTTATCGTCATGGTGAATATTCATGATCAAAGTATAACTTTTTTCTGTCTTCTAAGAAAAATTTGGAAGAGAACTTTAAATTTTTCATCTCTTTGAGAAAAATAGAAATTAAAATTAAGAAAATATACAATTAAAATAAAACTTTTTATCTTCATGGAAAATATTCACAATGATAGTATAACTTTTCCTATCTTCTATGGAAATATTTAGAACAGAACTTAAAATTTTTTTATGTATTTGAGAAATTAAGAACTGAAGTGGAAGCTTTTTTCTTTTTCTTTGGTAAATTTCAGAATTGTGCTAAATTGTTATCTTTTTTAAGAAAATTCAGAAGAGAACTTGAACATTTTGCACTTCTTCGAGAAAGCTCAGAATTAAAGTGTAGCTCCTTATCGTCGTGGTGAATATTCACAATCAAAGTATAACTTTTTCTATCTTCTACTAAAAATTAGAAACAGAACTTGAAGTTTTCTTCACTTCTTTGAGAAAATATGTCATTAAAGCTTAACTTTTTCTCTCCTTGTAAGAAAAATTCTGAATTGATGTAACTCGGATAAAATTTAGAACCGAAATTTAAATTTTTTTATCTCTTTGAGAAAAATCTGAATTGAGATTATAAAAATTTAGAATTAAAGTGAAACTTGTTATCTTCATGGAAAATATACACAATCAAGGTATTACTTTTCCTATCTTCCACGGAAAAATTTAGAATAGAACTTTAATTTTTTATGTCATTTGAGAAATTAAGAACTCAGGTGTAACCTTTTTATTTCTTAAAAAGGGTGAAAAAGATGAGTACTTCAAATTGTAAAATTAGTTTAGGAAGGACATTACGTAAAGAACTTGTTCTAAAAAGATATAATAAAGTCTTTTGAAAAGTATTGCTTGATGTTGGGGTATGCAAAAAGTTGTAAAGTAAAGTTGTGGTGAATAGAATGAGTACTTCAACTTGTAAATTTGGTTTAGGAGGGACATTCGGTAAAGAACTTGTTCTGAAAAGATATAATAAAGCCTTTTGAAAAGTATTGCATGATATTGGGGTATGTAAAAAGTCGTAAAGTAAAGTTGTGGTGAAAAAGATGAATACTTCAACTTGTAAAATTGGTTTAGGAGGGACATTACGTAAAGAAGTTGTTCTGAAAAGATATAATAAAGCCTTTTGAAAAGTATTGCTTGGTGTTGGAGTGTGCAAAAAGCTGTAAAGTAAAGTTTTGGTGAAAAGTATGAGTACTTCAAGTTGTAAAATAAATTTAGGACGGACACTACGTAAAGAACTTGTTCTGAAAAGATATAATAAAGCCTTTTGAAAAGTATTGCTTGATGTTGGGGTATGCAAAAAGTCGTAAAGTAAAATTGTGGGTGAAAAGGATGAGTACTTCAAGTTGTAAAATTGGTTTAAAAGGGACATTACGTAAAGAACTTGTTTTGTAAAAATATAACAAAAAATTTAGAAACGCATTGCTTGGTGTTGGGGTGTTCAAAAGTCGTAAAGTAAAGTTGTGGGTGAAAAAGTTAAGTACTTCAACCTGTAAAATAGGTTTAGGAAGGACAATACGTAAATAACTTGTTCTGAAAAGATATAATAAAGCCTTTTGAAAAGTATTGCTTGATGTTGGGGTATGCAAAAAGTCGTAAAGTAAAGTTTTGGTGAAAAAGATGGGTACTTCAACTTTTAAAATTGGTTTAGGGGGGACATTATGTAAAGAACTTGTTCTGAAAAAATATATAATAATGCCTTTTGAAAAGTATTGTTTGGTGGTGGGGTGTGCAAAAAGTTGTAAATTAAAGTTGTGTGTGAAAAGGATTAGTACTTCAACTTGTAAAACAGGTTTAGGAGGGATATTAAGAAAAGAACTTTTTCTGAAAAGATATAATAAAGCCTTTTGAAAAGTATATCTTGGTGTCGGGGTATGCAAAAAGCCATAAAGTAAAGTTGTGGGTGAAATAGATGAGTACTTTAACTTGTAAAATTGGTTTAGAAGGGATATTACGTAAAGAACTTGTTCTGAAAAGCTATAATAAAGCCTTTGAAAAGTATTGCTTGATGTTGGGGTATGTAAAAAGTTGTAAAGTAAAGTTGTGGTGAAAAGGATGAGTACTTCAACTTGTAAAATTGGATTAGGAGGGACATTATGTAAAGAACTTGTTCTGGAAAGATATAATGAAGCCTTTTGAAATGTACTGTTTGGTGTTGGGATGTGCGAAAAGCCGTAAAGTAAAGTTGTTTGTGAAAAGGATGAGTACTTCAACTTGTAAAATTGGTTTAGGAGGGATATTAAGAAAAGAACTTTCTCTGAAAAGATATAATAAAGCCTTTTGAAAAGTATTCCCTGGTGTTGGAGTATGCAAAAAGCCGTAAAGTAAAGTTGTGGTGAAAAAGATGAGTACTTCAACTTGTAAAATTGGTTTAGGAGGGATATTACGTAAAGAACTTGTTCTGAAAATATATAATAAAGCCTTTTGAAGAGTATTACTTGATGTTGGGATATTCAAAAAGTCGTAAAGTAAAGTTGTGGTGAAAAGGATGAGTACTTCAAGTTATAAAAAATTGGTTTAGGAATGACATTACGAAAAGAAATTGTTATGTAAAGACATAATAAAGTATTTTGGAAATTAATGCTTGATGTTGGGGTATGCAAAGAGCCGTAAAGTAAAGTTGTGGTGATAAAGATGAGTACTTCAATTTGTAAAATTGGTTTAGGAAGGACATTAAGTAAAGAACTTGTTCTGAAAAGGTATAATAAATCCTTTTGAAAAGTATAGCTTGATGTTGGGATATGCAAAAAGTCGTAAAGTAATGTTGTGGTGAAAAAGATCAGTACATCAAATTGTAAAATTGGTTTAGGAAGGACATTACGTAAAGAACTTGTTCTGAAAAGATATAATAAAGCATTTTGAAAAGTATTGCTTGGTGTTGGGGTAGTCAAAAAGTTGTAAAGTAAAGTTTTGGGTGAAAAGGATGAGTTCTTAAAGTAGTAAAATTGGTTTAGGAGGGACATTACGTAAAGAACATGTTCTGAAAAGATATAATAAAGTCTTTTGAATGTATTGCTTAGTGTTGGGGTATGCAAAGAGTCGTAAAGTAAAGTTGTGGGTGAAAAGGATGAGTACTTCAAGTTTTAAAATTGGTTTAGGAAGGACATTACGTAAAGAACTTGTTCTGAAAAAATATGAAAAAGCCTTTTGAATGTATTGTTTGGTGTTGAGGCATTCAAAAAGCTATAAAGTAAAGTTATGAGTGAAAAGGATTAGTACTTCAACTTGTAAAATTGGTTTAGGAGGGACATTACGTAAAGAACTTCTTCTGAAAAAATATATTCGGGGGGAGCCAAAAAGCTGAGGGTGAAGGGGGCCCTTCTGTGTCTAAAGTGCGCAAAAAAAGTATTATAAATGGGTTGGGGGCCCGGGGGGAGGGGGGCGCTTTGGAGGCCCCGGGGAATGGACTCCGGAGGGAGGGGGCCCCGGAGGGAGGGGGCCCTTTGGGGGCCTGGGGTTATGAGTCCTTGGGGGTTGGGGTAGGGGACCTTACAATACTGGTCAAATGAAACTTGTGTATTATAACGACCAGAGAGTTTCACCCCAAATCATCTTCTAAAATGTCTGAAACAGTTTCGCCTAAATCATCTTCTAAAATGTATCAAACTGTTTCACCCAAATAATCCCCTAAAAGTAATTTCTGCGTGTTCCTTTGTTTCGGCATCCCTGCGCTGTCACATTTGAAATTCCTAGGAAACTATTTCCCGCGTAAAATATATTCAATCTGTCTTCATATCTAAGGTGTTCCTAGCTACACTATTTAGGTTTCGATAGAATATTAATATTTATCTCTCAGACCTAAAGACCAGAGAAGCCATATTTAAAATAGAATATTAATTTATCTCCCAGACCTAAAGATCAGAGAAGTCATATTGTTTCTTAATTCCCCTTTTGTGGATCAATAATTCCCCGCCGATTATGTAATGAATTTCTCAGAAATATAGTTCCCCACCGATTATACAAATCAATTTTTCAGAAATTCTCTCCCCTTCGTGGATCAATACAATGCCCCGTTAGAATTCAATACGCATTTGCAAACTTCGTCCCGGAGTCAATACACTTCGGAACAACAAATAAATTGACCTTGAAAAAGGTGTCATTGACCCGTTAGTGGATCAATAATCCTTGAATAAATTATAACCTGTCAGCGTTAGACTCAATTATAGATGGCAGCACGGTGTTCGCCTGGGAGTCGTAATGGCCTCCCTACTAATGTAATGTTTCGTTTAAGTGTTTTTTCCAAGTGTTAAATGTTTTTTTTTTTCAATGACTGTTTTTCCAAGCGTTGAGTAATATAACTAGGTTAATGTAGTGCTTAATTCAAGGGATTTATCAAAGTTTATGCTATTTTTGCCTTTCATTTTTGTTAGTTTACTGTGTTCATGGCTGCATAATTGGCTTTGAAATACACTTATCTATATATACATATCGTATGCAGAATAATTGTACCAAAAAAATTTTATATGCATACCCGCACAAATTTATCCCCCCCCCCCCCCTAATGTGCAAATCTAAAGCCACAAGTTATTTTTAAATTAACGAAGTAACTAACGATGAAACCGGTGTGATATCAAATTTTACACAGCGTAAACATGAGTGAGTGGCGCATAATACACAGGTACCAAATTTCCTTCCCTCTGCGTTAATTAGGAAAATAAAATTCAAATAAAATTCTCAAATTTGGAAAGCCTTATTTTTCACGGGAGGGGGATTTTTCGGGGGGGGGGTATTTTCCATGGGGGAATATCCTCAGTTTGAAAATTTTTACTGAGAAAAAAGAAGCATGTTGAGAGAAATTAAAAGTAAGTAGAAATGTAACACTATATATATATATATATATATATATATATATATTATATATATATATATATATATATATATATATATATATATATATATATATATATATATATATATATATATATATATATATATATATATATATATATATATATATATATATATATATATATATATATATATATATATATATATATATATATATATATATATATATATATATATATATATATATATATATATATATTATATATTTGAGAGGGGCTCATTCGATTAGAAATTTAAATGGCTAGTGCCCTTTTTTATAGCTGAAAGTGATTGGATGGCAACTAACACCCCTTCCACGCCCGCCATTTCCCCAAATACACCCAATCAAAATTTTGAGATAACAATTTTGTTCAACGTAGCTGAAAGTTCTGTAAATTATGAATTTGAATTTTGAATTTTCTCAAAGAAAAGAAAAAGTTATAGTCCAATTCTATTTTCTCCAATGAAAATAAAAAATCTCCGAGTGGAAGGATTTTGCACGGGGATTGACACTCTAATTCTGAGTTTTCTCGAAGAAGTGCAAAATGTTCAAGTTCTCTTCTGAATTTTCTTAAAGAAGAGAAAAAGTTACCAAATACCAAAACCATAGGTTAGGTTAGGTAAGCCTATGTATGCGTGCTTACATAGGCTAACCTAACCTAACCTATGGTTTTGGTATTTCTGTCCAATAATGTGGAATTTTGTGGTTAAGTTAGTTTAGTATTGTCATCATTATCTATTGTCTCCCTCCTTGACACCTAGCTCTTTACGCTAAAGTTCGAATTCTGTCCGTTCCGTCTCCTCGGAAAAAATTGGTAAAATTTCCCCCTGAAAATTTCACCCCTGGAAACCACCCTCCTCATGTAAAACTAATCCCCGTGCAAAATCTTTCCACTCGGATATTTTTTATTTTCTTTGGAGAAAATTGGACTATAACTTTTTTCTTTTCTTTGAGAAAATTCAAAAGAGAACTTAAACTTTTCTTCACTTCGTTGTGAAAACTCAGAATTAAAGTGGAACCTTTTCTCTTTTCTTTGAAAACATTCAGAAAAGAACTTGAACTTTTCTTCACTTCTTTGAGAAAATATATAATTAAAGCAGAAGCTTTTCTCTTCTTGTATGAAAAATTTAGAATCAAATTATCTACGGTAAAATTTAGAACAGAACTTTAAATTTTTCATCTCTTTGAGAAAAAACAGAACTGATCTGTAACTTATTTCTTTTTCATTGAGAAAGTTCTCAAGAAAACTTGAACTTTTCTTCATTTCATTGAGAAAATTAGAATTAAAGTGAAACTTTTTATTTTCATTGAAAATATACACAATCATAGTATAACTTTTCCTGTCTTCTATGGAAAAATTTAGAACAAAACTTTAAATTATTTATGCCTTTTGAGAAATTAAGAACTGAAGTGGGAGCTTTTTTCATTTTCTTTGGTAAATTTCAGAGTTGAGCTAACTTTTTGTCTTCTTTAAGAAAATTCAGAAGAGAACTTGAACATTTTGCACTTCTTCGAGAAAACTCAGAACTAAAGTGTGAATCCCCGTGCAAAACCCTTTCACTCGGAGATTTTTTTTCTTTTGAGAAAATAGAATTGGACTATAACTTTTTTCTTTTCTTTGAGAAAATTCACAAGAGAACTTGAAATTTTCTTCACTTCGTTGTGAAAACTCAGAATTAAAGTGGAACTTTTCTCTTTTCTTTGAAAACATTCAGAAGAGAACTTGAACTTTCCTTCACTTCCTTGAGAAAATATAGAATTAAAGCAGAACCTTTTCTCTTCTTGTAGGTAAAATTCAGAATCGAAGTATCTACGGTAAAATTTAGAACAAAACTTTAAATTTTTCATCTCTTTGAGAAAAACCAGAACTGATCTGTAACTTATTTCTTTTTCATTGAGAAAATTCTGAAGAGAACTTTAACTTTTTTTCACTTCATTGAGAAAATTAGAATTAAAGTGACACTTTTTATTTTCATTGAAAATATACAAAATCATAGTATAACTTTTCCTATCTTCTATGGAAAAATTTAGAACAGAACTTTAAATTTTGTATGCCTTTTGAGAAAACAAAAGAACTGAAGTGGAAGCTTTTTTTCATTTTCTTTGGTAAAATTCAGATTTGAGTTAACTTTTTCTCTTCTTTAAGAAAATTCAGAAGAGAACTTGAACATTTTGCACTTCTTCGAGAAAACTCAGAATTAAATTGTTAATCCCCGTGCAAAATCTTCCACTCGGAGATTTTTATTTTCTTTGGAGAAAATAGAATTGGACTATAACTTTTTTCTTTTCTTTGAGAAAATTCAAAAGATAACTTGAACTTTTCTTCACTTCTTTTTGAAAACACAGAATTAAAGTGAAACCTTTTCTCTTTCCTTTGACAACATTCAGAAGAGAACTTGAACTTTTCTTCACTTCTTTGAGAAAATATAGAATTAAAGCAGAAACTTTTCTCTTCTTGAAGGAAAAATTCAGAATCGAAGTATGTAGGCTAAAATTTAGAACAGAAATTTAAATTTTTCATCTCTTTGAGAAAAACCAGAACTGATCTGTAACTTATTTCTTTTTTATTGAGAAAATTCTGAAGAGAACTTGAACCTTTCTTCACTTCAATGAGAAAATTAGAATTAAAGTGAAACTTTCTATTTTCATTGAAAAAATATACACAATCATAGTATAACTTTTCCTTTTTCTATGTAAAAATTTAGAACAGAACTTTAAATTTTTTATGCCTTCTGAGAAATTAAGAACTGAAGTGGAAGCTTTTTTTAAATTTTCTTTGGTAAAATTCAGAATTGAGTTAACTTTTTCTCTTCTTTAAGAAAATTCAGAAGAGAACTTGAACATTTTACACTTCTTCGAGAAAACCTAGAATTAAAGTGTAGCTCCTTATTGTCATGGCAAAAATACTTACGATCAAAGTATAACTTTTTTCTATCTTCTAAGAAAAATTTGGAAAAAAACTTTAAATTTTCATCTCTTTGAGAAAAACCAGAACTGATCTGTAACTTATTTCTTTTTCATTGAGAAAATTCTGAAGAGAACTTGACCTTTTTTCACTTCATTGAGAAAATTAGAATTAAAGTGAAACTTTTATTTTCATTGAAAATATACACAATCATAATATAACTTTTCCTATCTTCTATGGAAAAATTTGGAACAGAACTTTAAATTTTTTATGCCTTTTGAGAAATTAAGAATTGAAGTGGTAGCTTTTTTTCATTTTCTTTGGTAAAATTCAGAATTGAGTTAAGTTTTTCTCTTCTTTAAGAAAATTCAGAAGAAACTTGAATATTTTGCACTTCTTCGAGAAAATTCAGAATTAAAGTGTAGCTCCTTATCGTCATGGTGAATATTCACGATGAAAGTATAAATTTTTTATATCTTCTAAGAAAAATTTGGAAGATAACTTTAAATTTTTCATCTCTTTGAGAAAAATCTCAATTAAAATCCAGAAAATTTAGAATTAAAATGAAACTTTTTATCTTCATGGAAAATATTCACAATCATAGTATAACTTTTCCTGTCTTCTATGGAAAAATTTAGAAGAGAACTTAAAATTTCTTATGTCTTTGAGAAATTAAGAACTGAAGTGGAAGCTTTTTTCATTTTCTTTGGTAATTTTAGGAATTGTGCTAAATTTTTCTCTCCTTTAAGAAAATTCAGAAGAGAACTTGAACATTTTGCACTTCTTCGAGAAAACTCAGAATTAAAGTGTAGCTCCTTATCGTCCTGGCGAATATTTACGATCAAAGTATAACTTTTTCTTTCTTCTACGAAAAATTTGGAACAGAACATGAAGTTTTCTTCACTTCTTTGAGAAAATATTTAATTAAAGCTGAACTTTCTATCTTCTTGTAGGAAAACAATCGATGTATCTAGGGTAAAATATAGAACAGGACTTTAAATATTTTCATCTCTTTGAGAAAAATCTGAAGTGAAATTATAAAAAATTAGAATTAGAGTGAAACTTTTTATCTTCATGGAAAATATACACAATCATAGTATAACTTTTCCTATCTTCGACGGAAAAATTTAGAATAGAACTTTAAATTTTTATGTCATTTGAGAAATTAAGAACTGAAGTGTAACCTTTTTGTTTCTTGAAAAAATAGAATTGATCTGTAAGTTCTTTGGTAATTCTGAATTGAGCTAACTTTTCAAAAATAATGTATGACTTTTTCTATCTTCAATGAAAATATTGGGGTGTGCAAAAAGTAAAGTGAAGTTGTGTGTGAAAAGGATGAGTACTTCAACTTGTAAAATAGGTTTAGAAGGGTTAGTAAGAAAAGAACTTTTTCTGAAAAGATATAGTAAAGCCTTTGAAAAGTATTGCGTGGTGTTGGGGTATGCAAAAAGCCGTAAAGTAAAGTTGTGGGTGAAAAAGATGAGTTCTTCAACTTGTAAAATTGGTTTAGGAGGGACATTACGCAAAGAACTTGTTTTGAAAAGATATAATAAAGCCTTTTAAAAGTATTTCTTGGTGTTGGGGTATGCAAAAAGCCGTAAAGTAAAGTTGTGGGTGAAAAATATGAGTACTTCAAGTTGTAAAATTGGTTTAGGAAGGACATTACGTAAAGAACTTGTTCTGAAAAGATATAAAAAAGCCTTTTGAAAAGTATTGCCTGATGTTGTGGTATTCAAAAAGTCATAAAGTAAAGTTCTGGTGAAAAGGATGAGTACTTCAACCTGTAAAATTGTTTTAGAAGGGGCATTACGTAAAGAACTTGTTCTGAAAAATACAATAAAGCCTTTTGAAAAGTATTGCTTGATGTTTCGGGTGTGCAAAAAGTCGTAAATTAAAGTTGTGGGTGAAAAAGATGAGAACTTCAACTTGTAAAATTGGTTTAGGAAGGATATTAAGAAAAAACTTTTTCTGAAAAAAATATAATAAAGCTTTTTGAAAAGTATTGCATAATATTTGGGTACTTGTAAAATTTTTTTTAGAAGGGATATTACGTAAAGAACGTGTTCTGAAAGACCCCGAACCTCCAAAGGGGCCCCTCCCCCGGGGCCCCCAAAGGGCCCTCCTCCCCCTGCCCCCTTCCAACCCATTTTTTTTTTGCACATTTGAGACAAAGAAGGGCCTCCCTCACCCTCAACGTTTTGGCTCCCCCCGAATATATTTTTTCTGAACAAGTTCTTTTCTTAATGTTCCTCCTATACCAATTTTACAACTTGAACTACTCATCCTTTTCACCCACAACTTTACTTTATGGCCTTTTGAATACGCCAACACCAAGCAATACATTCAAAAGTATAACTTTTTTCTATCTTCTAAGAAAAATTTGGAAAAGAACTTTAAATTTTTCATCTCTTTGAGAAAAACCAGAACTGATCTGTAACTTATTTCTTTTTCATTGAGGAAATTCTGAAGAGAACTTGACCTTTTTTCACTTCATTGAGAAAATTAGAATTAAAGTGAAACTTTTATTTTCATTGAAAATATACACAATCATAATATAACTTTTCCTATCTTCTACGGAAAAATTTAGAACAGAACTTTAAATTTTTTATGTCTTTTGAGAAATTAAGAACTGAAGTGGTAGCTTTTTTCATTTTCTTTGGTAAAATTCAGAATTGAGTTAACTTTTTCTCTTCTTCAAGAAAATTAAGAAGAAACTTGAATATTTTGCACTTCTTCGAGAAGGCTTTTTTGTATTTTTTCGGAACAAGTTCTTTACGTAATGTCCTTCCTAAACAAATTTTACAACTTGAAGTACTCATCCTTTTCATCCACAACTTTACTTTACGGCTTTTTGCATACCCCAACACCAAGCAATACATTCAAAAGGCTTTATTATATCTTTTCAGAACAAGTTCTTTACGTAATGTCCCTCCTAAACCAATTTTACAAGTTGAATTTAGTTTAGAGTTTTAGCTGCGAGTCTTAGCTTAGAGTTTTAGTTATAGTTTTAATTTAGTTTAATTTTAGTTAGGAGTTTTTGTTTAGACTTCAGAGTTTTAGTTTAGAGTTTAAAGTTTTAGTTAAAGTTATAGTTTAATTTAATATTTGTTAGGAGTTCTATTTTAGAGTTGTAGTTTAGTTTTTACCTTAGAGTCTTAGCTTAGAGTTTTTGTTAGAGTTCTAGTTTAGTTTCGTTATAGTTAAGAGTTTAGAGTTTTACCTTAGAGTCTTAGCTTAGAGTTTTAGTTAGAGTTTAATTTAGTTTAGTTTTACCTTATAGTTTTAGCTTAGAGTTCTAGTTTATTTTAGTTTTAGTTGAGTTTAGAGTTTTAGCTTAGAGTCTTAGCTTAAAGTTTTAGTTAGAGTTGAAGTTCAGTTATAGTTAAGAGTTTAGAGTTTTAGCTTAGAGTTTTAGCTTAGACTTTTAGTTAGAGTTGAAGTTTAGTTTAGTTAAAGTTAAGAGTTGAGTGTTTTAGCCTAGAGTCTTAGCTTAGAGTTTATTTAGAGTTGAAGTTTAGTTTAGCTATAGTTAAGAGTTTGGTGTTTTAGCTTTTAGTTTAGTTTAGTATAGTTAAGAGTTTAGTTTAGGTTTAGTTAAGAGTTTAGAGTTTTACCTTAGAGTCTTTGCTTAGAGTTTTAGTTAGAGTTTAACTTTAGTTTAGTTTTACTTTATAGTTTTAGCTTAGAGTCATAGCTTAGAGTTTTAGTTGGAGTTGATGTTTAGTTTAGTTATGGTTAAAAGTTTAGAGTTTTAGCCTAGAGTCTTAGCTTAGAGTTTTAGTTAGAGTTGAAGTTTAGTTTAGCTATAGTTAAGAGTTGAGAGTTAAGAGTTTATAGTTAAGAGTTGAACTCTTAACTATAACTAAACTAAACTAGAACTCTAGTTGTAGTTTAGTTAAGTTTTAGTTAAGAGTTTAGAGTTTTACCTTAGAATCTTAGCTTAGAGTTTTAGTTAGAGTTGAAGTTTAGTTTAGTTTAGTTTTACTTCATAGTTTTAGCCTGGAGTCTTAGCTTAGAGTTTTAATTAGATCTGTAGTTTAGTTTAGTCTTATTGAAGAGTTTAGTTTTGTCCCAGACTCTTATCAAAGAGTTTTAACTACAGCACAATTTAAGTTTAGTTATAGTTAAGATTTTAGACTTTTATCTTAGAGTCTTAGCTTAGAGTTTAGTTAGAGTTGAAGTTTAGTTCAGCTATTGTTAAGAAATTGGAGTTTTAGCTTTGAGTCTTAGATTAGAGTTTTAGTTAGAGCTGAAGTTAAATTTAGTTATAGTTAAGAGTTTAGGGTTTTAGCTTAGAGTCATAGCTTAGAGTTTTTGTTAGAGTTCTAGTTTAGTTTAGTTTTAGTTTAGAGTTTTAACTTGGAGTATTAGCCTAGAGTTTTAGTTAGAGTTCTAGTTTAGTTTAGTTTTAGTTTAGAGTTTTATATTGGAGTCTTAGCTTAGTTTTAGTTAGAGTTCTAGTTTAGTTTAGTTTTAGTTAACAGTTAAGAGTTTTACCTTAGAGTCTTAGCTTAGAGCTTTATTCAGACTTCTAGTTTAGTTTATTTTTAGTTAAGAGCTTAGAGTTAAAGCCTAGAGTCTTAGCTTAGAGTTTTTGTTAGAGTTCTAGTTTAGTTTAGTTTTAGTTAAGAGTTTAGAGTTTTAGCTTGGAGTTTTAGCTAAGAGTTTAAGTTAGAGTTGAAGTTTAGTTTTAGTTAAAAGTTTGAAGTTTTAGCTTAGAGTCCTAGCTTAGAGTTTTAGTTAGAGTTCTAGTTTAGTTTAGTTATAGTTAAGAGTTTAGAGTTTTAGCTTAGAGTCTTAGCTTAGAGTTTTAGTTAGAGTTGAAGTTTAGTTATAGTTAAGAGTTTAGAGTTTTAGCTTGGAGTCATAGCTTACAGTTTTAGTTAGAGTTCTAGTTTAGTTCAGTTTCAGTTAAGAATTTATAGTTTTACATCGGATACATAGCTTAGAGTTTTAGTTAGAGTTCTAGTTTAGTTATAGTTAAGAGTTTGGAATTTTAGATTAGAGTCTTAGCTTAGAGTTTTAGTTAAAGTTCTAGTTTAGTTTAGTTTTAGTTACGAGATTAGAGTTTTAACTTAGAATCTCAGAATAGAGTTTTAGTTAGAGTTCTAGTTTAGTTTATTTTTATTTTAGAGCTTATAGTTAGAGACTAGAGTCTTAGATTAGAGTTTTAGTTAGAGTTCTAGTTTAGTTTAGTTTTAGTTAAGAGTTTAGAGTTTTACCTTAGAGTCTTAGCTTAGAGTTTTAGTTAGAGTTGAAGTTTAGTTATAGTTAAGAGTTTAGAGTTTTAGCTTGGAGTCATAGCTTACAGTTTTGGTTATAGTTCTAGTTTAGTTTTGTTTTATTTAAGAGTTTAGAGTTATACCTTAGAGTCTTAGCTTAGAGTTTAAGTTAGAGTTGAAGTTTAGCTATAGTTAAGAGTTTAGAGTTTTAGCTAGGAGTCATAGCTTAGAGTTTTAGTTAGAGTTCTAGTTTAGTTTTAGTTAAGAGTTTAGAGTTCTACCTTGGAGTCATAGCTTAGAGTTTTAGTTACAGTGTTAGTTTAGTTATAGTTAAGAGTTTAGAATTCTAGCTTAGAGTCTTAGCTTAGAGTTTTAGTTAGAGTTCTAGTTTAGTTTTAGTTACGATATTCGAGTTTTACCTTAGAGTGTCAGCATAGAGTTTTAGTTAGAGTTCTAGTTTAGTTTATTTTTAGTTTAGAGCTTAGAGTTAAAGCCTAGAGTCTTAGCTTAGAGTTTTAGTTAGAGTTCTAGTTTAGTTTAGTTTTAGTTAAGAGTTTAGAGTTTTACCTTAGAGTCTTAGCTTAGAGTTTCAGTTAGAGTTGAAGTTTATTTATAGTTAAGAGTTTAGAGTTTTAGCTTGGACTAATAGCTTAGAGTTTTTGTTAGAGTTCTAGTTTAGTTTAGTTTTAGTTAAGAGTTTGAAGTTTTACCTTAGAGTCTTAGCTTAGAGTTTTAGTTAGAGTTCTAGTTTAGTTTAGTTTTAGTTAAGAGTTTAGAGTTTTACCATTGAGTCTTTGCTTAGAGTTTTAATTAGAGTTGAAGTTTAGTTTAGTTAAGAGTTTAGAGTTTTAGCTTGGAGTCATAGCTTACAGTTTTAGTTAGAGTTCTAGTTTAGTTTTAGTTAAGAGTTTAAAGTTTTACCTTAGAGTCTTAGCTTAAAGTTTTAGTTAGAGTTATATTTTAGTTATAGTTAAGAGTTTAGAGTTTTAGCCTAGAGTCATTGCTTAGAGCTTTATTTAGATTTCTAGTTTAGTTTTAGTTACGAGTTTAGTTTCAGCTTAGAGTGTTAGCTTCCAGTTTTAGTAAGAGTCTACTTTTAGTTTAGTTTTACTTTATAGTTTTAGCTTATAGTCATAGCTTCGAGATTTAATTAAATTTGAAGTTTAGATTGGTGATACTTAAGTGTTTAGAGTTTTATCATAGACACTTAGCTTAGAGTTTTTGTTTGAGTTCTAGTTTAGTTTAGTTTTAGTTAAGAGTTTAGAGTTTTAGTCTAGAGTCTTAGCTTAGAGTTTTTGTTAGAGTTCTAGTTCAGCTTAGTTTTAGTTAGGAGTTTAGAGTTTTACCTTAGAGTCATAGCTTAGAGTTTTAGTTAGAGCTGAAGTTTAGTTTAGTTATAGTTAAGAGTTTAGAGTTTTAGCTTAGAGTCTTAGCTTAGAGATTAGTTAGACTTGAAGTTTAGTTTAGCTATAGTTAAGAGTTTGGAGTTTTAGCTTTGAGTCTTAGCTTAGAGTTTTAGTTAGAGTTGAAGTTTAGTTTAGTTATAGTTAAGAGTTTAGAGTTTTAGCTTAGAGTCATAGATTAGAGTTTATGCTAGACTTCTAGTTTAGTTTAGTTTTAGTTAAGAGTTTCGAGTTTTACCTTGAAGTCTTAGCTTAGATTTTTACTTAGAGTTCTACTTTAGTTTAGTTTTAGTTAAGAGTTTAGAGTTTTATCTTGGAGTCTTAGCTTAGAGTTTTAGTTAGAGTTCTAGTTTAATTTAGTTTTAGTTAAGAGTTTAGAGTTTTACCTTAGAGTCTCTAAGATAAAACTCTAAACTAAACTAGAACTCTAACAAAAACTCTAAGCTATGACTTAAGCTAAAACTCTAAACTCTTAACTATAACTAAACTAAACTTCAGCTCTAACTAAAATTCTAAGCTAAGACTCAAAGCTAAAACTCCAAACTCTTAACAATAGCTAAACTAAACTTCAACTCTAACTAAACTCTAAAATAAGACTCTAGGCTAAGACTCTCAACTCTTAACTATAACTAAACTAAACATCAAATCTAACTAAAACTCTAAGCTAAGACTCTAAGCTAAAACTATACAGTAAAACTAAACTAAACTAAACTTCAACTCTAACTAAAACTCTAAGTTAAGACTCTAAGGTAAAACTCTAAACTCTTAACTAAAACTTAACTAAACTAAAACTCAAAATAAAACTCTAAGCTAAGACTCCAAGCTAAAACTCTAAACTCATAACTATAACTAAACTTCAACTCTAGCTAAAACTCTCAGCTATAACTCTAAGCTAAAATTCTAAACTCTTAACTAAAACTAAACTAAACTAAAACTCTAACTAAAACTCTAAGCTAAGACTCTAAGCTAAAACTCTAAACTCTTAACTATAACCAAATTAAACTAGAACTCTAACTAAAACTCTAAGCTAAGACTCTAGGCTAAAACTCTTAACTAAAACTAAATTAAACTAGAACTCTAACTAAAATTGGAAGCTATGACTCCAATCTAAAACTCTAAACTCTTAACTATAATTAAACTTCAACTCTAACTTAAACTCTAAGCTAAGAGTCATAGAGTCATAGCTTAGAGTTTTAGTTAAAGTTGTAGTTTAGTTATGTTTTAGTTAAGAGTTGAGAGTTTTAGCCTAGAGTCTTAGCTTAGAGTTTTAGCTAGAGTTGAAGTTTAGTTTAGTGATAGTTAAGAGCTAAGAGTTTTTAAGCTTAGAGTCTTGCCTTAGAGTTTTTGTTAGAGTTCTAACTTAGTTTAGTTATAGTTAAGAGTTTAGAGTTTTACCTTAGAGTCTTAGTTTAGAGTTTTAGTTAGAGTTGAAGTTTAGTTTAGTTGTAGTTAAAAGTTTAGAGTTTTTAGCTTAGAGTCTTAGCTTAGAGTTTTTTTGAGAATTCTAGTTTAGTTTAGTTTTAGTTAAGAGTTTAGAGTTTTACCTTAGAGTCTTAGCTTAGAGTTTTAGTTAGAGTTGAAGTTTAGTTTACTTTAGTTTTACTTTATAGTTTTAGCTTCTAGTCATAGCTTAGAGTTTTACTTAGAGTTGAAGTTTAGTTTAGTTATAGTTAAGAGTTTAGAGTTTTAGCTTAGAGTCTTAGCTTAGAGTTTATGTTAGAGTTTTAGTTTAGTTTAGTTTTAGTTAAGATTTTAGAGTTTTAGCCTAGAGTATGAGATTAGAGTTTTTGTTAGAGTTCTAATTTAGTTTAGTTTTAGTTAGGAGTTTCGAGTTTTACCTTAAAGTCTTAGCTTAGAGTTTAAGTTTGAGTTGAAGTTTAGTTTAGCTATAGTTATGAGTTGAGTGTCTTAGCTTAGAGTCTTAGCTTAGAGTTTTAGTTAGAGTTAAAGTTTAGTTTAGTTATAGTTAAGAGTTTATAGTTAAGAGTTGAACTCTTAACTATAACTAATTTAAACTAGAACTCTAGTTGTAGTTTAGCTAAGTTTTAGTTAAGAGTTTAGAGTTTTACCTTAGAATCGTAGCTTAGAGTTTTTGTTGGAGTTGGAGTTTAGTTTAGTTTACTTTTATTGTAGAGTTTTTGC
Source organism: Artemia sp. Qi Xiang Cuo (assembly GCF_049724085.1). Lineage (NCBI taxonomy): Eukaryota > Metazoa > Arthropoda > Branchiopoda > Anostraca > Artemiidae > Artemia > Artemia sp. Qi Xiang Cuo. The sequence goes on from NW_028300808.1 coordinate 403,450, forward strand.
TTAGAGTCTTAGCTTAGAGCTTTAGTTAGAGTTGAAGTTTAGTTTATTTATAGTTGAGAGTTTAGATTTTTACCTTAGAGCCTTAGATTATAGTTTTAGTTAGAATTGAAGTTTATTTTAGTTATGGTCAAGAGTTTAGAGTTCTAGCTTAGACTTTTATTTTAGAGTTTAGTTGGATTTGAAGTTTAGTTTAGCTATAGTTAAGAATTTGGAGTTTTAGCTTTGAGTCTTAGCTTAGAGTTTCAGTTAGAGTTGAAGTTTAGTTATAGTTAAGAGTTTAGAGTTTTAGCTTGGATTCATAGCTTACAGTTTTAGTTAGAGTTCTAGTTTAGTTTAGGTTTAGTAAAGAGTTTAGAATTTTACCTTAGAGTCTTAGCTTAGAGTTTTAGTTAGAGTTCTAGTTTAGTTTATTTTTAGTTTAGATCTTAGAGTTACAGCCTAGAATCTTAGCTTAGAGTTTTAGTTAGAGTTCTAGTTTAGTTTAGTTTTAGTTAAAAGTTTAGAGTTTTACCGTAGAATCTTAGCTTAGAGTTTAAGTTAGAGTTGAAGTTTAGTTTTAGTTAAGAGTTTAGAGTTATAACTTAGAGTCTTAGCTTAGAGTTATTGTTAGAGTTCTAGTTTAGTTTTAGTTAAGAGTTTAGAGTTTTACCTTAGAGTCATAGATTAGAGTTTTAGTTAGAGTTGAAGTTTAGTATAGTTTTAATTCATAGTTTTATCTTAGAGTAATATCCTAAAGTTTTAGTTAGAGTTGATATTTAATTTAGTTATGGTTAAGAGTTTAGAGTTTTATCATAGAGTATTAGCTTAGAGTTTTAGTTAGAGCTCTAGTTTAGTTTGGTTTTAGTTAAGAGTTTAGAGTTTTAGCCTAGAGTCTTAGCTTAGTGTTTTTGTTAGAGTTCTAGTTTAGTTTAGTTTAGTTAAGAGTTTAGAGTTTTAGCTTATAGTCTTAGCTTAGAGTTTTAGTTAGAGTTGAAGTTTAGTTTAGTTATAGTTAAGAGTTTAGAGTTTTAGCTTAGAGTCTTGGCTTAGAGTTTAGTTAGACTTGAAGTTTAGTTTAGCTGTAGTTAAGAGTTTGGAGTTTTAGCTTTGAGTCTTAGCTTAGAGTTTTAGTTAGAATTGAAGTTTAGTTTAGTTATAGTTAAGACTTTAGAGTTTTAGCTTAGAGTAATAGCCTAGAGTTTTTGTTAGAGTTCTAGTTTAGTTTAGTTTTAGTTTAGAGTTTAGAGTTTTATCTTTGAGTCTTAGCTTAGATTTTTATTTAGATTTCTAGTATAGTATAGGTTTATTTAAGAGTTTAGAGTTTTTTCTTGGCGTAACAGCCCATATTCAGTGCGAGAGTTCTAGTTTAGTTTAGTTTAATTCAAGAGTTTAGAGTTTTACCATGAGGCATATCACATTGTTTGTTTAGTTACCTAGTTTAGTTTTGATATATCCAAGAGCTTAGAGTCGAGTCCTATAGTCTTTGATTGGAGTTTTAGTTGTAGTTCCAGTGTTTTTTAGAGATAGCTAAGAGTTTAGAGTCTTATTCTAGAGTCTTAGCTTAGAGTTTTAGTTAGAGTTGAAGTTTAGTTTAGTTATAGTTAAGAGTTTAGAGTTTTACCTTAGAGTCTTAGCTTAGAGTTTTAGTTAAAGTTGAAGTTTAGTTTACTTTAGAGTTTTAGATTAGAGTATTAGGTTCGAGATTTAGTTAAGAGTTTAAGTTTAGATTACTTTTAGTTAATTGTTTGGAGTTTTATCATCTAGACATAGCTTAGATTTTAAGCTTTATTTATAATTAATTTTGGTTATATTTAAGAATTTATAGATTTAGCCTATAGCCTTGTATTAGATTTTTACTTAGAGTTCTAGTTTAGTTTAGTTTTAGTTAAGAGTTTAGAGTTTTACCTTAGAGTCATAGCTTAGAGTTTTAGTTAGAGCTGAAGTTTAGTTTAGTTATAGTTAAGCGTTTAGAGTTTTAGTTTAGAGTTTTAGCTTAGAGATTAGTTAGACTTGAAGTTTAGTTTAGCCATAGTTAAGAATTTGGAGTTTTAGCTTAGAGTCTTAGCTTAGAGTTTTAGTTAGAGTTGAAGTTTGGTTTAGTTATAGTTAAGAGTTTAGAGTTTTAGATTAGAGTCATAGCTTAGAGTTTTTGCTAGAGTTTTAGCTTAGTTTAGGTTTAGTTAAGAGTTTAGAGTTTTATCTTGGAGTCTTAGCTTAGAGTTTTATTTAGAGTTCTAGTTTAGTTTAGTTTTAGTTAAGAGTTAAGAGTTTTATCTTGGAGTCTTAGCGTAGAGTTTTAGTTAGAGTTCTAGTTTAATTTAGTTTTAGTTAAGAGTTTAGAGTTTTACCTTAGAGTCTCTAAGATAAAACTCTTAACTAAACTAGAACTCTAACAAAAACTCTAAGCTATGACTCTAAGCTAAAACTCTAAACTCTTAACTATAACTAAACTAAACTTCAACTCTAACTAAAATTCTAAGCTAAGACTCAAAGCTAAAACTCCAAACTCTTAACAATAGCTAAACTAAACTTGAACTCTAACTAAACTCTAAAATATGACTCTAGGCTAACACTCTCAACTCTTAACTATAACTAAACTAAACTTCAACTCTAACTAAAACTCTAAGCTATGACTCTAAGCTAAAACTATACAGTAAAACTAAACTAAACTAAACTTCAACTCTAACTAAAACTCTAAGTTAAGACTCTAAGGTAAAACTCTAAACTCTTAACTAAAACTTAACTAAACTGCAACTCTAACTAAAACTCTAACCTAAGACTCCAAGCTAAAACTCTAAACTCTTAACTATAACTAAACTTCAACTCTAACTAAAACTCTAAGCTAAGACTATAAGGTAAAATTCCAAACTCTTAACTACAACCAAACTAAACTAGATCTCTAACAAAAACTCTAAGCTAAGACTCTAAGCTAAAACTCTAAACTCTTAACTATGACTAAACTAAACTATAACTCTAACTAAAACTCTAAGCTAAGAATCTAAGGTAAAACTCTTAACTAAAACTAAACTAAACTAGAACTCTAACTAAAATTGGAAGCTATGACTCCAATCTAAAACTCTAAACTCTTAACTATAATTAAACTTCAACTCTAACTTAAACTCTAAGCTAAGAGTCATAGAGTCATAGCTTAGAGTCTTAGTTAAAGTTGTAGTATAGTTAAGTTTTAGTTAAGAGTTTAGAGTTTTAGTCCTAGAGTCTTAGTTTAGAGTTTTAGTTAGAGTTGAAGTTTAGTTTAGTTATAGTTAAGAGTTAAGAGTTTTTAGCTTGGAGTCTTAGCTTAGAGTTTTTGTTAGAGTTCTAGTTTAGTTTAGTTATAGTTAAGAGTTTTGTGTTTTAGCTTAGAGTTTTATCTTAGAGTTTTAGTTAAAGTTGAAGTTTAGTTTAGTTTATATTACTTTATAGTTTTAGCTTAGAGTCTTAGACTAGAGTTTTAGTTAGAGTTGATGTTTAGTTTAGTTATAGTTAAGAGTTTAGTGTTTTAGCCTAGAGTCTTAGCTTAGAGTTTTAGTTAGATCTCTAGTTAAGTTTAGTTTTAGTTAAGAGTTTAGAGTTTTAGCCTAAAGTCTTAGCTTAGAGTTTTTGTTAGAGTTCTAGTTTAGTTTAGTTTTAGTTAAGAGTTTCGAGTTTTAGCTTAGAGTCATAGCTTAGAGTTTTAGTTAGAGTTGAAGTTTAGTTTAGTTATAGTTAAGAGTTTAGAGTTTTATCTTAGAGTTTTAGTTAGAGTTTTAGTTAGAGTTGAAGTTTAGTTTAGCTATAGTTAAGAGTTTATAGTTAAGAGTTGAACTCTTAACTATAACTAAACTAAACTAGAACTCTAGTTGTAGTTTAGCTAAGTTTTAGTTAAGAGTTTAGAGTTTTACCTTAGAATCGTAGCTTAGAGTTTTAGTTAGAGTTGAAGTTTAGTTTAGTTTAGTTTTACTGTATAGTTTTAGCTTAGAGTCATAGCTTAGAGTTTTAGTTAGAGTTTAAGTTTAGTTTAGTTATACCTAAGAGTTTAGAGTTTTAGCTTAGAGTCTTAGCATAGAGTTTCAGTTAGAGTTGAAGTTTAGTTTAATTTTTGTTAAGAGTTCTAGTTTAGAGTTGTGGTTTAGTTTTTAGCTTAGAGTCTTAGCTTAGAGTTTTTTTAGAGTTCTAGTTTAGTTTCGTTTTAGTTAAGAGTTTAGAGTTTTACCTTAGAGTCTTTGCCTAAAGTTTTAGTTAGAGTTTAAGTTTAGTTTAGTTTTAATTTATAGTTTTAGCTTAGAGTTCTAGTTTAGTTTAGTTTTAGTTGAGTTTAGATTTTTAGCTTAGAGTCTTAGCTTAAAGTTTTAGTTAGAGTTGAAGTTCAGTTATAGTTAATAGTTTAGAGCTTTATCTTAGAGTGTTAGCTTAGAGTTTTAGTTAGAGTTGAAGTTTAGTTTAGTTAAAGTTAAGAGTTGAGTGTTTTAGCCTAGAGTCTTAGCTTAGAGTTTATTTAGAGTTGAAGTTTAGTTTAGCTATAGTTAAGAGTTTGGTGTTTTAGCTTTTAGTTTAGTTTAGTATAGTTAAGAGTTTAGTTTAGGTTTAGTTAAGAGTTTAGAGTTTTACCTTAGAGTCTTTGCTTAGAGTTTTAGTTAGAGTTTAGGTTTAGTTTAGTTTTACTTTATAGTGTTAGCTTAGAGTCTTAGCTTAGAGTTTTAGTTAGAGTTGAAGTTTAGTTTAGTTATAGTTAAGAGTTTAGAGTTTTAGCCTAGAGTCTTAGCTTAGAGTTTTAGTTTGAGTTGAAGTTTAGTTTAGTTATAGTTAAGAGTTGAGAGTTAAGAGTTTATAGTTAAGAGTTGAACTCTTAACTATAGCTAAACTAAACTAGAACTCTAGTTGTAGTTTAGTTAAGTTTTAGTTAAGAGTTTAGAGTTTTACCTTAGAATCTTAGCTTAGAGTTTTATTTAGAGCGGAAGTTTAGTTTAGCTTAGTTTTACTGTATAGTTTTAGCTTAGAGTCATAGCTTGGAGTTTTAGTTAGAGTTGGAGTTTAGTTTAGTTATAGTTAAGAGTTTAGAGTTTTAGCTTAGAGTCTTAGCTTAGAGTTTTAGTTAGAGTTGAAGTTTAGTTTAGTTATAGTTAAGAGTTGAGAGTTTTAGCCTAAAGTCTTATCTTAGAGTTTAGTTAGAGTTGAAGTTTAGTTTAGCTATTGTTAAGAGTTTGGAGTTTTAGCTTTGAGTCTTAGCTTAGAGTTTTAGTTAGAGCTGAAGTTAAATTTAGTTATAGTTAAGAGTTAAGAGTTTTAGCTTAGAGACATAGCTTAGAGTTTTTGTTAGAGTTCTAGTTTAGTTTAGTTTTAGTTTAGAGTTTTATCTTAGAGTGTTAGCCTAGAGTTTTAGTTAGAATTCTAGTTTAGTTTAGTTTTAGTTAAGAGTTTAGAGTTTTATCTTGGAGTCTTAGCTTAGAATTTTAGTTAGAGTTCTAGTTTAGTTTAGTTTTAGTTAAAAGTTTAGAGTTTTACCTTAGAGTCTTAGCTTAGAGTTTTATTTAGAGTCCTAGTTTAGTTTATTTTTAGTTTAGAGCTTAGAGTTACAGCCTAGAGTCTTAGCTTAGAGTTTTCGTTAGAGTTCTAGTTTAGTTTAGTTTTAGTTAAGAGTTTAGAGTTTTACGTTAGTGTCTTAGCTTAGAGTTTCAGTTAGAGTTGAAGTTTAGTTATAGTTAAGAGTTTAGAGTTTTAGCTTGGATTCATAGCTTACAGTTTTAGTTAGAGTTCTAGTTTAGTTTAGTTTTAGTTAAGAGTTTAAAGTTTTACCTTAGAGTCTTAGCTTAGAGTTTTAGTTAGAGTTCTAGTTTAGTTTATTTTTAGTTTAGATCTTAGAGTTACAGCCTAGAATCTTAGCTTAGGGTTTTAGTTAGAGTTCTAGTTTAGTTTAGTTTTAGTTAAGAGTTTAGAGTTTTACCGTAGAATCTTAGCTTAGAGTTTAAGTTAGAGTTGAAGTTTAGTTATAGTTAAGAGTTTAGAGTTTTAGCTTGGAGTCATAGCTTACAGTTTTAGTTAGAGTTCTAGTTTAGTTTTAGTTAAGAGTTTAGAGTTTTACCTTAGATTCTTAGCTTGGAGTTTTTGTTAGAGTTCTAGTTTAGTTTAGTTATAGTTAAGAGTTTAGAGTTTTACCTTAGAGTTTTAGCTTAGAGTTTTAATTAGAGTTGAAGTTTAGTTTAGTTTTAATTTATAGTTTTATCTTATAGTCTTAGCTTAGAGTTTTAGTTAGAGTTGAAGTTTAGTTTAGTTATGGTTAAGAGTTTAGAGTTTTAGCCTAGAGTCTTAGCTTAGAGTTTAAGTCAGAGTTCTTGTTTAGTTTAGTTTTAGTTTAGATTTTAGAGTTTTAGCCTAGAGTATTAGCTTAGAGTTTTTGTTAGAGTTCTAGTTTAGTTTAGTTTTAGTTAAGAGTTTAGAGTTTTAGCCTTGAGTCTTGGCTTCGAGTTTTAGTTAGAGTTCTGGTTAAGTTTAGTTTTAGTTAAGAGTTTAAAGTTTTAGCCTAGAGTCTTAGCTTAGAGTTTTAGCTTAGAGTTTTAGTTAGAGTTGAAGTTTAGTTTAGTTTAGTTGTTCTGTATAGTTTTAGCTTAGAGTCATAGCTTAGAGTTTTAGTTAGAGTTGATGTTCAGTTTAGTTATAGTTAAGAGTTTAGAGTTTTAGCCTTGAGTCTTGGCTTCGAGTTTTAGTTAGAGTTCTGGTTAAGTTTAGTTTTAGTTAAGAGTTTAAAGTTTTAGCCTAGAGTCTTAGCTTAGAGTCTTAGCTTAGAGTTTTTGTTGAAGTTCTAGTTTACTTTAGTTTTAGTTAAGATTTTAGAGTTTTACCTTAGAGTCCTAGCTTAGAGTTTTCGTTAGAGTTCTAATTTATTTTAGTTATAGTTAAGAGTTTAGACCTTTACCTTAGAGTCTTAGCTTAGAGTTTTCGTTAGAGTTAAAGTTTACTTTAGTTTTAGTTAAGAGTTTAGAGTTTTAGCTTAGAGTCTTAGCTTAGAGTTTTTGTAAGAGTTCTAGTTTAGTTTAGCTAAGAGTTTAGAGTTTTTAGCTTAGAGTCTTAGCTTAGAGTTGTTGTTGAAGTTCTAGTTTAGTTTAGTTTTAGTTAAGAGTTTAGAGTTTTAGCTTAGAGTCTTAGCTTAGAGGTTTAGTTAGAGTTTAAGTTTAGTTTAGTAATAGTTAAGAATTTAGAGTTTTAGCCTAGAGTCTGAGCTATAAATTTTTGTTAGAGTTCTAGTTTAGTTTTATTTAAGAGTTTGGAGTTTTAGCTTAGAGATTTAGTTTGGAGTCTTAGTAAGAGTTGAAATTTAGTTTACTTTAGTTTTACTTTATAATTTTAGCTTAGAGTCTTAGCTTAGAGATTTAGTTAGAGTTGAAGTTTAGTTTAGTTTTAGTTAAGTGTTTAGAGTTTTAGCCGAGAGTCTTAGCTTAGAGTTTTAGTTTGAGTTCTAGTTTATTTCAGTTTTATCTAAGAGTTTAGAGTTTTAGCTTAGAGTCATATCTTAGAGTTTTAGTTAGAATTTAATTTTACTTTAGTTATAGTTAATAGTTTAGAGTTTTAGCCTAGAGTCTGAGATTAGAGTTTTAGTTAGAGTTGAAGTTTAGTTTAGTTATAGTTAAGAGTTTGGAGTTTTAGCTTTTAGTCTTAGCTTAGAGTTTAATTTAGAGTTGAAGTTTAGTTATAGTTAAGAGTTTAGAGTTTTAGCTTGGAGTCATAGCTTAGAGTTTTAGTTAGATTTCTAGTTTAGTTTAGTTTTAGTTAAGAGTTTAGAGTTTTAGCTTAGAGTCTTAGCTTAGAGTTTTTGTTAGAGTTATAGTTTAGTTTATTTATATTTAAGAGTTTAGAGTTTTACCTTAGAGTGTTAGCTTAGAGTTTTAGTTAGAGTTCTAGTTTAGTTTAGTTTTAGTTAAGAGTTTAGAGTTTTACCTTAGAATTCTAAGATAAAACTCTAAACTAAACTAGAACTCTAGCAAAAACTCTAAGCTATGACTCTAAGCTAAAAATCTAAACTCTTAACTATAACTAAACTAAACTTCAGCTCTAACTAAAATTCTAAGCTAAGACTCAAAGCTAAGACTCCAAACTCTTAACTATAGCTAAACTAAACTTCAACTCCAACTAAACTCTAAAATAAGACTTTAGGCTAAGACTCTCAACTCTTAACTATAACTAAACTAAACTTCAACTCTAACTAAAACTCTAAGCTAAGACTCTAAGCTAAAACTCTAAACTCTTAACTATAACTAAACTAAACTTCAACTCTAACTAAAACTCTAAGCTATGACTCTAAGCTAAAACTATGCAGTAAAACTAAACTAAACTAAACTTCAACTCTAACTAAAACTCTAAGCTAAGACTCCAAGCTAAAACTCTAAATTCTTAACTATAACTAAACTTCAACTCTAGCCAAAACTCTAAACTCTTAACTATAGCTAAACTTCAACTTTATCAAAGACTCTAAGCAAAGACTCTAAGGTAAATTACCAAATTCTCAACTATGACTAAACTGAATTAGAACTTTAACTAAAATTCTAAGCTAAAAATCTAAGCTTAAACTTCAAACTGTTAACTTAGATTAAACTAAGCTAGAACTCTAACAAAACCTGTAAGTAAAGACTATAAGCTAAAACTCTAAACTAAAACTAAATTAAACTAGAACTCTAAAACTGTAAACTCTTAACTATAACTAAACTTCAACTCTAACTTAAACTCTAAGCTAAGAGTCATAGAGTCATAGCTTAGAGTTTTAGTTAAAGTTGTAGTTTAGTTAAGTTTTAGTTAAGAGTTTAGAGTTTTAGTCTTGAGTCTAAGTTTAGAGCTTTAGAGTTGAAGTTTAGTTTAGTTATAGTTAAGAGTTAAGAGTTTTTAGCTTATGGTCTTAGCTTAGAGTTTTTGTTAGAGTTCTAGTTTAGTTTAGTTTTAGTTAAGAGTTTATAGTTTTACCTTAGAGTATTATCTTAGAGTTTTAGTTAGAGTTTAAGTTTAGTTTAGTTTAGTTTTACTTTATAGTTTTAGCTTAGAGTCATAGCTTAGAGTTTTAGTTAGAGTTGATGTTTAGTTTAGTTATAGTTAAGATTTTAGAGTTTTAGTCTTGTCTTAGCTTAGAGTTTTTGTTAGAGTTCTAGTTCAGCTTAGTTTTAGTTAAGAGTTTAAAGTTTTAGCTTAGAGTCTTAGCTTAGAGTTTTAGTCAGAGTTGAAGTTTAGTTTAGCTATAGTTAAGAGTTGAGAGTTAAGAGTTTATAGTTAAGAGTTGAACTCTTAACTATAACTAAACTAAACTAGAACTCTAGTTGTAGTTTAGTTAAGTTTTAGTTAAGAGTTTAGAGTTTTACATTAGAATCTTAGCTTAGAGTTTTAGTTAGAGTTGAAGTTTAGTTTAGTTTAGTTTTACTGTATAGTTTTAGCTTAGAGTCATAGCTTAGAGTTTTAGTTAGATTTGATGTTTAGTTTAGTTATAGTTCAGAGTTTAGAGTTTTAGCTTAGAGTCTTAGCATAGAGTTTCAGTTAGAGTTGAAGTTTAGTTTAGTTATAGTTAAGAGTTGAGAGTTTTAGCCTAGAGTCTTATTTTAGAGTTTAGTTAGAGTTGAAGTTTAGTTTAGCTATAGTTAAGAGTTTGGAGTTTTAGCTTTGAGTCTTAGCTTAGAGTTTTAGTTAGAGTTGAATTTTAGTTTAGTTATAGTTAAGAGTTTAGAGTTTTAGCTTAGAGTCATAGATTAGAGTTTATTTTATACTTATAGTTTATTTTAGTTTTAGTTTAGACTTTTAAATTGTATTATGAGATTATAGTTTTATTTATAGTTATATTTTATTTTTTTTTAATATTTTAGAGTTTTATCTTTGAATCTTATATTATAGTTTTAGTTATGGTTCTAGTGTATTTTAGATCTAGTTAAGAGTTTAGAGTTTTACCTTAGAGTCTTAGCTTAGAGTTTTATTTAGAGTTCTAGTTTAGTTTAGTTTTAGTTTAGAGCTTAGAGTTAAAGCCTAGAGTCTTAGATTAGAGTTTTAGTTAGAGTTCTAGTTTAGTTTTAGCCTATGTCAGAGTTTTAGTTAAGGGTTTAGAGTTTTAACTTAGAGTCTTAGCTTAGAGTTTCATTTAGAGTTGAAGTTTAGTTATAGTTAATAGTTTAGAGTTTTAGCTTGGAGTCATAGCTTACAGTTTTTGTTAGAGTTTTAGTTTAGTTTTAATTAAGAGTTTAAATTTTTAGCTTAGAGTCTTAGCTTAGAGTTTTAGTTAGAGTCATAGTTTAGTTTAGTCTTAGTTAAGAGTTTAGAGTGTTAGCTTAGAGTTGTAGCTTAGAGTGTTTGTTATATCTCTAGTTTAGTTTAGTTATATTTAATAGTTTGTAGTTTTACCTTAGAGTATTATCTTAGAGTTTTATTTAGACTTGAAGTTTAGTTAAAGTTAAGAGTTTAGAGTTTTTGCTAGGAGTCATAGCTTACAGTTTTAGTTAGAGTTCTAGTTTAGTTTAGTTTTAGTTAAGAGTTTAGAGTTTTACCTTAGAGTCTTAGCTTAGAGTTTTAGTTAGAGTTCTAGTTTAGTTTATTTTTAGTTTAGAGCTTAGAGTTACAGCCTAGAATCTTAGCTTAGAGTTTTAGTTAGAGTTCTAGTTTAGTTTAGTTTTAGTTAAGAGTTTAGAGTTTTACCGTAGAATCTTAGCTTAGAGTTTAAGTTAGAGTTGAAGTTTAGTTATAGTTAAGAGTTTAGAATTTTAGCTTGGAGTCATAGCTTACAGTTTTAGTTAGAGTTCTAGTTTAGTTTTAGTTAAGAGTTTAGAGTTTTACCTTAGAGTCTTAGCTTAGAGTTTTAGTTAGAGTTCTAGTTTAGTTTAGTTATAGTTAAGAGTTTAGAGTTTTAGCTTAGAGTTTTAGCTTAGAGTTTTTGTTAGAGTTCTAGTTTATTTTAGTTATAGTTAAGAGTTTAGAGTTTTACCTTAGAGTCTTAGCTTAGAGTTTAAGTTAAAGTTGAAGTTTAGTTTAGTTTTACTTTATAGTTTTAGCTTAGAGTCTTAGCTTAGAGTTTTAGTTAGAGTTGATGTTTAGTTTAGTTATAGTTAAGAGTTTAGAGTTTTAGCCTAGAGTCTTAGCTTAGAGTTTTAGTTAGAGTTCTAGTTAAGTTTAGTTTTAGTTAAGAGTTTAGAGTTTTACCTTAGAGTCTTAGCTTAGAGTTTCAGTTAGAGTTGAAGTTTAGTTATAGTTAAGAGTTTAGAGTTTTAGCTTGGATTTATAGCCTACAGTTTTAGTTAGAGTTCTAATTTAGTTTAGTTTTAGTTAAGAGTTTAGAGTTTTACCTTAGAGTCTTAGCTTAGAGTTTTAGTTACAGTTCTAGTTTAGTTTATTTTTAGTTTAGAGCTTAGAGTTACAGCCTAGAATCTTAGCTTAGAGTTTTAGTTAGAGCTCTAGTTTAGTTTAGTTTTAATTAAGAGTTTAGAGTTTTACCTTAGAGTCTTAGCTTAGAATTTCAGTTAGAGTTGAAGTTTAGTTATAGTTAAGAGTTTAGAGTTTTAGCTTGGATTCATAGCCTACAGTTTTAGTTAGAGTTCTAGTTTAGTTTAGTTTTAGTTAAGAGTTTAGAGTTTTACCTTAGAGTCTTAGCTTAGAGTTTTATTTAGAGTTCTAGTTTAGTTTATTTTTAGTTTATAGCTTAGAGTTACAGCCTAGAATCTTAGCTTAGAGTTTTAGTTAGAGTTCTAGTTTAGTTTAGTTTTAGTTAAGAGTTTAGAGTTTTACCGTAGAATCTTAGCTTAGAGTTTCAGTTAGAGTTGAAGTTTAGTTATAGTTAAGAGTTTACAGTTTTAGCTTGGATTCATAGCCTACAGTTTTAGTTAGAGTTCTAGTTTAGTTTTAGTTAAGAGTTTAGAGTTTTACCTTAGAGTCTTAGCTTAGAGTTTTAGTTAGAGTTCTAGTTTAGTTTATTTTTAGTTTAGAGCTTAGAGTTACAGCCTAGAATCTTAGCTTAGAGTTTTAGTTAGAGTTCTAGTTTAGTTTAGTTTTAGTTAAGAGTTTAGAGTTTTACCGTAGAATCTTAGCTTAGAGTTTAAGTTAGAGTTGAAGCTTAGTTTTAGTTAAGAGTTTAGAGTTTTAGCTTGGAGTCATAGCTTACAGTTTTAGTTAGAGTTCTAGTTTAGTTTAGTTTTAGTTAAGAGTTTAAAGTTTTACCTTAGAGTCTTAGCTTAGAGTTTTAGTTAGAGTCCTAGTTTAGTTTAGTTTTAGTTAAGAGTTTAGAGTTTTAGCTTAGAGTTGTAGCTTAGAGTTTTTGTTATAGTTCTAGTTTAGTTTAGTTTTATTTAAGAGTTTAGAGTTTTACCTTAGAGTCTTAGCTTAGAGTTTTAGTTAGAGTTGAAGTTTAGTTATAGTTTTACTTTATAGTTTTAGCTTAGAGTCATAGCTTAGAGTTTTAGTTAGAGTTGATGTTTAGTTTAGTTATAGTTAACAGTTTAGAGTTTTAGCCTAGATTCTTAACTTAGAGTTTTAGTTAGACTTCTAGTTAAGTTTAGTTTTAGTTAAGAGTTTAGAGTTTTACCTTAGAGTATTAGCTTAGAGTTTTAGTTAGAGTTCTAGTTTAGTTTAGTTATAGTTAAGAGTTTCGACTTTTAGCCTAGAGTTGTAGTTTAGAGTTTTTGTTAGAGTTCAAGTTTAGTTAATTTTTATTTAAGAGTTTAGAGTTATACCTTAGAGTCTTAGCTTAGAGTTTAAGTTAGAGTTGAAGTTTAGTTAAAGTTAAGAGTTTAGAGTTTTAGCTAGGAGTCATAGCTTACAGTTTTAGTTAGAGTTCTAGTTTAGTTTAGTTTTAGTTAAGAGTTTAGAGTTTTACCTTAGAGTCTTAGCTTAGAGTTTTATTTAGAGTTCTACTTTAGTTTATTTTTAGTTCAGAGCTTAGAGGTACAGCCTAGAATCTTAGCTTAGAGTTTTAGTTAGAGTTCTAGTTTAGTTTAGTTTTAGTTAAGAGTTTAGAGTTTTACCGTAGAATCTTAGCTTAGAGTTTAAGTTAGAGTTGAAGTTTAGTTATAGTTAAGAGTTTAGAGTTTTAGCTTGGAGTCATAGCTTACATTTTTAGTTAGAGTTCTAGTTTAGTTTTAGTTAAGAGTTTAGATTTTTACCTTAGAGTCTTAGCTTAGAGTTTTAGTTAGAGTTCTAGTTTAGTTTAGTTATAGTTAAGAGTTTAGAGTTTTAGCATAGAGTTTTAGCTTAGAGTTTTTGTTAGAGTTCTAGTTTATTTTAGTTATAGTTAAGAGTTTAGAGTTATACCTTAGAGTCTTAGCTTAGAGTTTTAGTTAAAGTTGAAGTTTAGTTTAGTTTTACTTTATAGTTTTAGCTTAGAGTCTTAGCTTAGAGTTTTAGTTAGAGTTGAAGTTTAGTTTATTTATAGTTAAGAGTTTAGAGTTTTAGCCTAGAGTCTTAGCTTAGAGTTTTAGTTAGAGTTCTAGTTAAGTTTAGTTTTAGTTAAGAGTTTAGAGTTTTACCTTAGAGTCTTAGCTTAGAATTTCAGTTAGAGTTGAAGTTTAGTTATAGTTAAGAGTTTAGAGTTTTAGCTTGGAGTCATAACTTAGAGTTTTAGTTAGAGTTCTAGTTTAGTTTAGTTTTAGTTAAAAGTTTAGAGTTTTACCTTAGAGTCTTAGCTTAGAGTTTTAGTTACAGTTCTAGTTTAGTTTATTTTTAGTTTAGAGCTTAGAGTTACAGCCTAGAATCTTAGCTTAGAGTTTTAGTTAGAGCTCTAGTTTAGTTTAGTTTTAGTTAAGAGTTTAGAGTTTTACCTTAGAGTCTTAGCTTAGAATTTCAGTTAGAGTTGAAGTTTAATTATAGTTAAGAGTTTAGAGTTTTAGCTTGGATTCATAGCTTAAAGTTTTAGTTAGAGTTCTAGTTTAGTTTAGTTTTAGTTAAGAGTTTAGAGTTTTACCTTAGAGTCTTAGCTTAGAGTTTTAGTTAGAGTTCTAGTTTAGTCTATTTTTAGTTTAGAGCTTAGAGTTACAGCCTAGAATCTTAGCTTAGAGTTTTAGTTAGAGTTCTAGTTTAGTTTAGTTTTAGTTAAGAGTTTAGAGTTTTACCGTAGAATCTTAGCTTAGAGTTTCAGTTAGAGTTGAAGTTTAGTTATAGTTAAGAGTTTACAGTTTTAGCTTGGATTCATAGCCTACAGTTTTAGTTAGAGTTCTAGTTTAGTTTTAGTTAAGAGTTTAGAGTTTTACCTTAGAGTCTTAGCTTAGAGTTTTAGTTAGAGTTCTAGTTTAGTTTATTTTTAGTTTAGAGCTTAGAGTTACAGCCTAGAATCTTAGCTTAGAGTTTCAGTTAGAGTTCTAGTTTAGTTTAGTTTTAGTCAAGAGTTTAGAGTTTTACCGTAGAATCTTAGCTTAGAGTTTCAGTTAGAGTTGAAGTTTAGTTTTAGTTAAGAGTTTAGAGTTTTAGCTTGGAGTCATAGCTTAGAGTTTTGGTTAGAGTTCTAGTTTAGTTTTAGTTAAGAGTTTAGAGTTTTACATTAGAGTCTTAGCTTAGAGTTTTAGTTAGAGTTCTAGTTTAGTTTAGTTATAGTTAAGAGTTTAGAGTTTTAGCTTAGAGTTTTTCTTAGAGTTCTAGTTTAGTTTTAGTTAAGAGTTTAGAGTTATAACTTTGAGTCATAGCTTAGAGTCTTAGTAAGAGTTGAAGTTTAGTTTAGTTTTACTTTATAGTTTTAGCTTAGAGTCTTAGTTTAGAGATTTAGTTAGAGTTGATGTTTAGTTTTTTTATAGTTAAGAGTTTAGAGTTTTATCCCAGATTCTTAGCTTAGAGTTTTTGTTAGAGTTCTAGTTTAGTTTAGTTTTAGTTAAGAGTTTAGAGTTTTAATCTAGAGTCTTAGCTTAGAGTTTTTGTTAGAGTTCTAGTTCAGCTTAGTTATAGTTAAGAGTTTAGAGTTTTAACTTGGAGTCATAGCTTAGAGTTTTAGTTAGAGTTCTAGTTTAGTTTAGTTTTAGTTAAGAGTTTAGAGTTTTACCTTAGAGTCTTAGCTTAGAGTTTTAGTTAGAGTTCTAGTTTAGTTTAGTTATACTCTTAACTATAACTAAACTAAACTTCAACTCTGACTAAAACTCTAAGCTAAGACTCAAAGCTAAAACTCCAAACTCTTACCAATAATTAAACTAAACTTCAACTCTAACTAAAACTCTAAGCTAAGACTCTAAGCTAAAACTCTAAACTCTTAACTAAAACTAAACTAAACGAGAACTCTAACAAAAACTCTAAGCCAAGACTCTAAGCTAAAACTCTAAACTCTTAACTAAAACTAAACTAAACTTCAACTCTAACTAAAACTCTAAGCTATGACTCTAAGCTAAAACTATACAGTAAAACTAAACTAAACTAAACTTCAACTCTAACTAAAACTCTAAGTTAAGACTCTAAGGTAAAACTCTAAACTCTTAACTAAAACTAAAATAAACTTGAACTTTAACAAACACTTTAAGCTAAGATTCCAATATAAAACTCCAAACTATTAACTATAACTAAACTTCAAGTCTAACCACAAATATCAGTTAACACTATAAGGTAGAACTCGAAACCCTTAAATATAACTGAAAAAAATACAAATATAACAAAAACTCTAAGTTAAGACTCTAAGCTAAAACTCGAAACTCTTAAATAAAACTAAAATAAACTAGAACTATAACAAAAACTTTAAGCTAAGACTCTAAGGTAAAACTGTAAACTCTTAACTAAAATTAAACTAAACTAGAACTCTAACTAAAACTGTAAGCTATGACTCCTAGCTAAAACTCTAAACTCTTAACTATAGCTAAACTTCAACTCTAACTTAAACTCTAAGCTAAGACTCTAAGGTATAACTCTAAACTCTTAGAGTTAAATAAAACTAAACTAAACTAGAACTCTAACTAAAACTCTAAGCTAAGACTCTAGGCTGTAACTCTAAGCTCTAAACTAAAAATAAACTAAACTAGAACTCTAAATAAAAATCTAAGCTAAGACTCTAAGGTAAAACTCTAAACTTTTAACTAAAACTAAACTCATCTAGAACTCTATCTAAAACTCTAAGCTAAGACTCCAAGATAAAACTCTAAACTCTTAATTAAAACTAAACTAAACTAGAATTCTAACTAAAACTCTAGGCTAAGACTCTAAGATAAAACTCTAAACTAAAACTAAACTAAACTAGAACTCTAACAAAAACTCTGAGTATGACTCTAAGCTAAAAATCTAAACTCTTAACTATGACTAAACTAAACTTCAGCTCTAACTAAAACTCTAAGCTAAGACTCAAAGCTAAGACTCCAAACTCTTAACAATAGCTAAACTAAACTTCAACTCCAACTAAACTCTAAAATAAGACTCTTGGCTAAAACTTTCAACTCTTAACAATAACTAAACTAAACTTCAACTCTAACTGAAACTCTAAGCTAAGACTCTAAGCTAAAACTCTAAGCTCCTAACTATAGCTAAACTAAACTTCAACTCTAACTAAAACTCTAAGCTATGACTCTAAGCTAAAACTATACAGTAAAACTAAACTAAACTAAACTTCAACTCTAACTAAAACTCTAAGCTAAGATTCTAAGGTAAAATTCTAAACTCTTAACTAAAACTTAACTGAACTACAACTAGAGGGATAGTTTAGTTTAGTTATAGTTAAGAGTTTAGAGTTTTAGCTTAGAGTCTTAACTTAGAGTTTTAGTTAGAGTTGTAGTTTAGTTTATTTTTAGTTAATAGTTTAGAGTTTTAGTCTAGAGTCTTAGCTTAGAGTTTTTGTTAGAGTTCTAGTTCAGCTTAGTTTTAGTTAAGAGTTTAGAGTTTTACCTTAGCGTTTTAGCTTAGAGTCATAGCTTAGAGTTTTGGTTAGAGTTGAAGTTTAGTTTAGTTTTACTTAAGGTTTTAGAGTTTTAGCCTAGAGTCTTAGCTTAGAGTTTTTGTTAGATCTCTAGTTTAGTTTATTTTTAGTTAAGAGTTTAGAGATTTAGCTTATAATCTTATATTAGAGGTTTTGTTAGATTTCTATTTTAGTTTAGATTTAGTAGAGAGTTTCGAGTTTTATTTTATATTCTTAACTTAGAGTTTTAGTTAGATTTGAAGTTTAGTTTAGTTTTAGTTATGAGTTTAGAGTTTTAGCCCTGAGTCTTAGCTTAGAAGTGTAGCTAGACTTGAAGTTTAGTTCATCTATATTTAGGAGCTTGGAGTTTTAGCTTTAAGTCTCAGCTTAGTGTTTTAGATAGAATTGAAGTTTTAATTAGTTTTAATTAATACTTCATAGTTTTAGACTAAAGTCTTAGACTGAAGTTTTTGCTAGACGTCTAGTTTAGTTTAGTTTTTGTTTAGAGTTTTACCTTAGAGTCTTAGCTTAGAGTTTTATTTAGAATTCTAGTTTAGTTTAGTTTTAGTTAAGAGTTTAGAGTTTTATCTTGGAGTCTTAGCTTAGAGTTCTAGTTAGAGTTCTAGTTTAATTTAGTTTTAGTTAAGAGTTTAGAGTTTTACCTTAGAGTCTCAGCTTAGAGTTTTATTTAGAGTTCTAGTTTAGTATATTTTTAGTTAAGAGCTTAGAGTTTGAGCCTAGAATCTTAGCTTAGAGTTTTAGTTAGAGTTCTAGTTTAGTTAAGTTTTAGTTAAGAGTTTAGAGTTTTAGTCTAGAGTCTTAGCTTAGAGCTTTAGTTAGAGTTGAAGTTTAGTTTAGTTATAGTTAAGAGTTTAGAGTTTTTAGCTTAGAGTCTTAGATTAGGGTTTTTGTTAGAGTTATAGTTTAGTTTATTTTTTGTTAAGAGTTTATATTTTTACCTTAAAGTATTATCTTTGATTTTTAGTTAAAGTCGAAGTTTAGTTTAGTTTAGTTGTGCTGTATAGTTTTAGCTTAGAGTCATAGCTTAGAGTTTTAGTTAGAGTTGATGTTTAGTTTAGTTATAGTTAAGAGTTTAGAGTCTTATCCTTGAGTCTTGGCTTAGAGTTTTAGTTAGAGTTCTGGTTAAGTTTAGTTTTAGTTAAGAGTTTAAAGTTTTAGCCTAGAGTCTTAGCTTAGAGTTTTTGTTGAAATTCTAGTTTACTTTAGTTTTAGTTAAGAGTTTAGAGTATTACCTTAGAGTCCTAGCTTAGAGTTTTTGTTAGAGTTCTAATTTATTTTAGTTATAGTTAAGAGTTTGGACTTTTACCTTTGAGTCTTAGCTTAGAGTTTTCGTTAGAGTTAAAGTTTACTTTAGTTTTTAGTTAAGAGTTTAGAGTTTTTAGCTTAGAGTCTTAGCTTAGAGTTTTTGTTGAAGTTCTAGTTTAGTTTAGTTTTAGTAAAGAGTTTAGAGTTTTAGCTTAGAGTCTTAGCTTAGAGTTTTAGTTAGAGTTGAAGTTTAGTTTAGTAATAGTTAAAAGTTTACGGTTTTAGCTCAGAGTCTTAGCTTAGAGTTTTTGTTAGAGTTCTAGTTTAGTTTAGTTTTAGTTAAGAGTTTAGAGTCTCACCTTAGAGTTATAGTTTGGAGTCTTAGTAAGAGTTGAAGTTTAGTTTACTTTAGTTTTACTTTATAATTTTACATTATAGTCTTATCTTAGAGACTTAGTTAGAGTTGAAGTCTAGTTTAGTTTTAGTTAATTGTTTAGTGTTTTATCCAAGAGACTTATCTTAGAGTTTTATTTAGAGTTCTAGTTTAGTTTAGTTTTATTTAAGAGTTTAGAGTTTTAGCTTAGAGTCATAGCTTAGAGTTTTAGTTAGAGTTGAAGTTTATTTTAGTTATAGTTAAGAGTTTAGATTTTTATCTTAGAGTCTTAGCTTAGAGTTTAGTTAGACTTGAAGTTTAGTTTAGCTATAGTTAAGAGTTTGGAGTTTTAGCTTTTAGTCTTAGCTTAGAGTTTAAGTTAGAGTTGAAGTTTAGTTATAGTTATGAGTTTAGAGTTTTATCTTAGAGTCTTAGCTTAGAGTTTAGTTAGACTTGTAGTTTAGTTCAGCTATAGTTAGGAGTTTGTAGTTTTTGCTTTGAGTATCAGCTTAGAGTTTTAATTAGAAGTTAAGTGTTAATTAGTTATAGTTAATACCTTAGAGGTTCACACTAAAGTATTAGACTGAAGTTGAAGTTAGACTTATAGTTTAGTTTAGTTTTAGTTAAGAGTTTAGAGTTTTATCTTTGAGTATTAGCTTAGAGTTTTATTTAGAGTTCTAGTTTAGTTTAGTTTTAGTTAAGAGTTTAGAGTTTTATCTTGGAGTCTTAACTTAGAGTTTTAGTTAGAGTTCTAGTTTAATTTAGTTTTAGTTAAGAGTTTAGAGTTTTACCTTAGAGTCTCAGCTTAGAGTTTTATTTAGAGTTCTAGTTTAGTATATTTTTAGTTAAGAGCTTAGAGTTTGAGCCTAGAATCTTAGCTTAGAGTTTTAGTTAGAGTTCTAGTTTAGTTAAGTTTTAGTTAAGAGTTTAGAGTTTTAGTCTAGAGTCTTAGCTTAGAGTTTTAGTCAGAGTTGAAGTTTAGTTTAGGTGTAGTTAAGAGTTTAGAGTTTTTAGCTTAGAGTCTTAGCTTAGAGTTTTTAGTTAGAGTTCTAGTTTAGTTTATAGTTTGGAGCTTTACCTTAGAGTCTTAGCTTAGAGTTTTAATTAGAGTTGAAGTTTACTTTAGTTATAGTTAAGAGTTTAAAGTTTTAGCCTAGACTCATAGCTTAGAGTTTTAGTTAGAGTTGATGTTTAGTTTAGTTATAGTTAAGAGTTTAGAGTCTTATCCTTGAGTCTTGGCTTAGAGTTTTAGTTAGAGTTCTGGTTAAGTTTAGTTTTAGTTAAGAGTTTAAAGTTTTAGCCTAGAGTCTTAGCTTAGAGTTTTTGTTGAAATTCTAGTTTACTTTAGTTTTAGTTAAGAGTTTAGAGTATTACCTTAGAGTCCTAGCTTAGAGTTTTCGTTAGAGTTCCAATTTATTTTAGTTATAGTTAAGAGTTTGGACTTTTACCTTTGAGTCTTAGCTTAGAGTTTTCGTTAGAGTTAAAGTTTACTTTAGTTTTTAGTTAAGAGTTTAGAGTTTTAGCTTAGAGTCTTAGCTTAGAGTTGTTGTTGAAGTTCTAGTTTAGTTTAGTTTTAGTTAAGAGTTTAGAGTTTTAACTTAGAGTCTTAGCTTAGAGTTTTTAGTTAGAGTTTAAGTTTAGTTTAGTAATAGTTAAAAGTTTACGGTTTTAGCTCAGAGTCTTAGCTTAGAGTTTTTGTTAGAGTTCTAGTTTAGTTTAGTTTTAGTTAAGAGTCTAGAGTTTTACCTTAGAGTCTTAGCTTAGAGTTTTAGTTAGAGTTGAAGTTTAGTTTAGTTTAGTTTTACTTTTATAGTTTTAGCTTAGAGTCATAGCTTAGAGTTTTAGTTAGAGTTGATGTTTAGTTTAGTTATGGTTAAGAGTTTAGAGTTTTAGCCTAGAGTCTTAGCTTAGAGTTTTAGTTAGAGTTCTAGTTAAGTTTAGTTTTAGTTAAGAGTTTAGAGTTTTAGCTTAGAGTCATAGCTTAGAGTTTTAGTTAGAGTTGAAGTTTAGTTTAGTTATAGTTAAGAGTTTATATTTTTATCTTATAGTCTTAGCTTAGAGTTTAGTTAGACTTGAAGTTTAGTTTAGCTATAGTTAAGAGTTTGGAGTTTTAGCTTTGAGTCTTAGCTTAGAGTTTAAGTTAGAGTTGAAGTTTAGTTATAGTTATGAGTTTAGAGTTTTAGCTTGGAGTCTTAGCTTAGAGTTTTAGTTAGAGTTCTAGTTTAGTTAAGTTTTAGTTAAGAGTTTAGAGTTTTACCTTAGAGTCATAGCTTAGAGTTTTAGCTAGAGTTCTAGTTTAGTTTAGTTATAGTTAAGAGTCTAGAGTTTTAGCTTAGAGTCTTAGCTTAGAATTTTTGTTAGAGTTCTAGTTTAGTTTAGTTTTAGTTAAGAGTTTAGAGTTTTACCTTAGAGTCTCTAAGATAAAACTCTAAACTAAACTAGAACTCTAACAAAAACTCTAAGCTATGACTCTAAGCTAAAACTCTAAACTCTTAACTATAACTAAACTAAACTTCAGCTCTAACTAAAACTCCAAAGCTAAGACTCAAAGCTAAAACTCCAAACTCTTAACAATAGCTAAACTAAACTTCAACTCTAACTAAACTCTAAAATAAGACTCTAGGCTAAGACTCTCAACTCTTAACTATAACTAAACTAAACTTCAACTATATCTAAAACTCTAAGCTAAGACTCTAAGCTAAAACTCTAAACTCTTAACTATAACTAAACTAAACTTCAACTCTAACTAAAACTCTAAGATAAGACTCTAAGGTAAAACTATAAACTCTTAACTAAAACTTAACTAAACTACAACTCAAACTAAAACTCTAAGCTAAAACACCAAGCTAAAACTCTAAACTCTTAACTATAACTAACCAACTCTAGCCAAAACTCTAAACTCTTAACTATAACTAAACTTCAACTCTAGCTAAAACTCTAAGCTAAGACTCTAAGGTAAAACTCCCAAACTCTGACTAAAACTAAACTAAACTAAAACTCTAACAAAAACTCAAAGCTAAGACTCTAAGCTAAAACTCTAAACTCTTAACTTTAACTAAACTAAACTAGAACTCCAATCCAACAACTCTAAGCTAAGACTCTATAGTAAAACTTCTTAACTAAAACTAAACTAAACTAGAACTCTAACTAAAACTGTAAGCTATGACTCCAATCTAAAAACTCTAAACTCTTAACTATAACTAAACTTCAACTCTAACTTAAACTCTAAGTTAAGAGTCATAGAGTCATAGCTTAGAGTTTTAGTTAAAGTTGTAGTTTAGTTATGTTTTAGTTAAGAGTTTAGAGTTTTAGTCTAGAGTCTTAGTTTAGAGCTTTAGATAGAGTTGAAGTTTAGTTTAGTTATAGTTAAGAGTTGAGAGTTTTAGCTTAGAGTCTTAGCTTAGAGTTTTTGTTGGAGTTCTAATTTAGTTTAGTTTTAGTTAAGAGTTTAGAGTTTTAGCTTAGAGTCTTAGCTTGGAGTTTTAGTTAGAGTTGAAGTTTAGTTTAGTAATAGTTAAGAGTTTACGGTTTTAGCTTAGAGTCTTAGCTTAAAGTTTTAATTAGAGTTCTAGTTTAGTTTAGTTATAGTTAAGAGTTTGGAGTTTTACCTTAGAGTCATAGCACAGAGTTTTAGTTAGAGTTGAAGTTTAGTTTAGTTTATTTTTACTTTATAGTTTTACATTATAGTCTTAGCTTAGAGTTTTAGATAGAGTTGAAGTTTAGTTTAGTCATAGTTAAGAGTTTAGAGTTTTATCCTAGAGTCTTAGATTAGAGTTTTAGTTAGAGTTCTAGTTAAGTTTAGTTTTAGTTAAGAGTTTAGAGTTTTAGCTTAGAGTCATAGCTTAGAGTTTTAGTTAGAGTTGAAGTTTAGTTTTAGTTATAGTTAAGAGTTTAGATTTTTATCTTGATAGTCTTAGCTTAGAGTTTAGTTAGACTTGAAGTTTAGTTTAGCTATAGTTAAGAGTTTGGAGTTTTAGCTTTGAGTCTTAGCTTAGAGTTTAAGTTAGAGTTGAAGTTTAGTTATAGTTAAGAGTTTAGAGTTTTAGCTTGGAGTCATAGCTTACAGTTTTAGTTAGAGTTCTAGTTTAGTTTAGTTTTAGTTAAGAGTTTAGAGTTTTACCTTAGAGTCTTAGCTTAGAGTTTTAGTTAGAGTTCTAGTTTAGTTTAGTTATAGTTAAGAGTCTAGAGTTTTAGCTTAGAGTCTTAGCTTAGAATTTTTGTTAGAGTTCTAGTTTAGTTTAGTTTTAGTTAAGAGTTTAGAGTTTTACCTTAGAGTCTCTAAGATAAAACTCTAAACTAAACTAGAACTCCAACAAAAACTCTAAGCTATGACTCTAAGCTAAAACTCTAAACTCTTAACTATAACTAAACTAAACTTCAGCTCTAACTAAAACTCTAAAGCTAAGACTCAAAGCTAAAACTCCAAACTCTTAACAATAGCTAAACTAAACTTCAACTCTAACTAAACTCTAAAATAAGACTTTAGGCTCAAACTCTAAACTCTTAACTATAACTAAACTAAACTTCAACTCTAACTAAAAATCTAAGCTAAGACTCTAAGCTAAAACTCTAAACTGTTAAATAAAACTAAACTAAACTTCAACTACAACTAAAATTCTAAGCTAAGACTCTAAGCTAAAACTCTACAGTATAACTAAACTAAACTTCAACTCTAACTAAAACTCTAAGCTAAGACTCTAAGGTAAAACTCTAAACTCTTAACTAAATCTAAACTAAACTACAACTCAAACTAAAACTCTAAGCTAAAACTCCAAGCTAAAACTCTAAATTCTTAACTATAACTAAACTTCAACTCAAGCTAAAACTCTAAACTCTTAACTATAACTAAACGTCAACTCTAACTAAAACTCTAAGCTAACACTCTAAGGTAAAACTCTAAACCCTTAACTAAAACTAAACTGAACTACAACTCTAACAAAAACTCAATGCTAACACTCTAATACAAAACTCTAAATTCATAACTATAAATAAAATAAAATTGAACTCTAACAAAAACTCTAAGCTAAAACTCTAAGCTAAAACTCTTAACTAAAACTAAATTAAACTAGAACTCTAACTAAAAATCTAAGCTATGACTCCAATCTAAAACTCTAAACTCTTAACTATAACTAAACTTCAACTCTAACTTAAACTCTAAGTTAAGAGTCATAGAGTCATAGCTTAGAGTTTTAGTTAAAGTTGTAGTTTAGTTATGTTTTAGTTAAGAGTTTGGAGTTTTAGCCTAGAGTGTTAGCTTAGAGCTTTAGTTAGAGTTAAAGTTTAGTTTATTTATAGTTAAGAGTTTAGAGTTTTAGCTTAGAGTCTTAGCTTAGAGTTTTTGTTAGAGTTCTAATTTAGTTTAGTTATAGTTAAGAGCTGGGAATTTTACCTTATAGTAATAGCTTAGAGTTTAGTTAGAGTTGAAGGTTAGTTTAGCTATAGTTAAGAGTTGAGAGTTTTAGCCTAGGGTCTTAGCTTAGAGTTTGGTTAGAGTTGAAGTTTAGTTTAGATATAGTTAAGAGTTGAGCGTTTTAGCATTGAGTCATAGCTTAGTTTTAGTTAGAGCTGTGTTTTAGTTAAACCTTTGTTAAGAATTTACAGTTCTACACTAGAGTCTTAGCTTCAACTTTCTTTTACAGATTTAGATTAGTTTAGTCTTAGTTTATTTCTTTAACTTTTAACCTAATATTAGAGTTTTAGTTAGAGTTCTAGTTTAGTTTAGTTTTAGTTAAGAGTTTAGAGTTTTATCTTGAAGTCTTAGCTTAGAGTTTTAGTTAGAATGCTAGTTTAGTTTAGTTTTAGTTAAGAGTTTAGAGTATTACCTTAGAGTCTTAGCTTAGAGTTTTATTTAGAGTTCTAGTTTAGTTTATTTTTAGTTAAGAGCTTAGAGTTTAGCCTAGAATCTTAGCTTGGAGTTTTAGTTAGAGTTCTAGTTTATTTTAGTTTTATTTAAGAGTTTAGAGTTTTATCTTGGAGTCTTAGCTTAGAGTTTTAGTTAGAGTTCTAGTTTAGTTTAGTTTTAGTTAAGAGTTTAGAGTTTTACCTTAGAGTCTTAGCTTAGAGTTTTATTTAGAGTTCTAATTTAGTTTAGTTATACTCTTAACTATAACTAAACTAAACTTCAACTCTGACTAAAACTCTAAGCTAAGACTCAAAGCTAAAACTCCAAACTCTTACCAATACTTAAACTAAACTTCAACTCTAACTAAAACTCTAAGCTAAAACTCAAAACTCTTAACTATAACTAAACTAAACTTCAACTCTAACGAAAACTCTAAGCTAAGACTCTAAGCTAAAACTCTAAACTCTTAACTAAAAATAAACTAAACTAGAACTCTGACGAAAACTCTGAGCTAAGACTCTAGGCTAAACTCTAAACTCTTAACTATAACTAAACTAAACATCAACTCTAACTAAAACTCCAGGCTAAGACTCTAAGCTAAAACTATACAGTAAAACTAAACTAAACTTCAGCTCTAACTAAAACTCTAAGTTAAGACTCTAAGGTAAAACTCTAAACTCTTAACTAAAACTTAACTAAACTGCAACTCTAACTAAAACTCTAACCTATGACTCTAAGCTAAAACTCTAATCTCTTAACTATAACTAAACTTCAACTCTAACTAAAACTCTAAGCTAAGACTCTAAGGTAAAACTCTAAACTCTTAACTAAAACTAAACTAGAACTCTAACAAAAACTCTAAGCCAAGACTCTTAGCTAAAACTCTTAACTATAACTAAACTAAATTAGAACTATAACTGAAACTCTAAGCTAAGACTCTAAGGTAAAACTCTAAACTCTTAACTAAAATTAAACTAAACTAGAACTCTATCTAAAACTCTATGCTATGACTCCAAGCTAAAACTCTAAACTCTTAACTATAGCTAAACTTCAACTCTAACTTAAACTCTAAGCTAAGACTCTAAGGTAAAACTCTAAACTCTTAAATAAAACTAAACTAAACTAGAACTCTAACTAAAACTCTAAGCTAAGACTCTAGGCTGTAACTCTAAGCTCTAAACTAAAAAATAAACTAAACTAGAACTCTAAATAAAACTCTAAGCTAAAACTCAAAGGTAAAACTCTAAACTTTTAACTAAAACGAAACTCAACTAGAACTCTATCTAAAACTCTAAGCTAAGACTCCAAGATAAAACTCTAAACTCTTAACTAAAACTAAACTAAACTAGAATTCTAACTAAAACTCTAGGCTAAGACTCTAAGGTAAAACTCTAAACTAAAACTAAACTAAACTAGAACTCTAACAAAAACTCTAAGCTATGACTCTAAGCTAAAAATAGCAACTCTTAACTAAAACTAAACTAAACTTCAGCTCTAACTAAAACTCTAAGCTAAGACTCAAAGCTAAGACTCCAAATTCTTAACTATAGCTAAACTAAACTTCAACTCCAACTAAACTCTAAAATAAGACTCTTGGCTAAAACTCTCAACTCTTAACTATAACTAAACTAAACTTCAACTCTAACTAAAACTCTAAGCTAAGACTCAAAGCTAAAACTGCACACTCTTAACAATAGCTAAACTAAACTTCAATTCTAACTAAACTCTAAAATAAGACTCTAGGCTAAAACTCTCAACTCTTAACTATAACTAAACTAAACTTCAACTCTAACTGAAACTCTAAGCTAAGACTCTAAGCTAAAACTCCAAACTCCTAACTAAAGCTAAACTAAACTTCAACTCTAACTAAAACTCTAAGCTATGACTCTAAGCTAAAACTATACAGTAAAACTAAACTAAACTAAACTTCAACTCTAACTAAAACTCTAAGCTAAGATTCAAAGGTAAAACTCTAAACTCTTAACTAAAACTTAACTAAACTACAACTAGAGAAATATTTTAGTTTAGTTTTAGTTAAGAGTTTAGAGTTTTAGCTTAGAGTCTTAGCCTAGAGTTTTAGTTAGAGTTGTACTTTAGTTTAGTTTTAGTTAAGAGTTTAGAGTTTTACCTTAGAGTCTTAGCTTAGAGTTTTAGCTAGAGTTCAAGTTTAGTTATAGTTAAGAGTTTAGAGTTTTAGCTTAGAGTCTTAGCTTAGAGTTTTAGTTAGAGTTGAAGTTTAGTTTAGTTTAGTTTTACTTTATAGTTTTAGCTTAGAGTCATAGCTTAGAGTTTTAGTTAGAGTTGAAGTTTAGTTTAGTTTAGTTTTACTGTATAGTTTTAGCTTAAAGTCATAGCTTAGAGTTTTAGTTAGAGTTGAAGTTTACTTTAGTTATAGTTAAGAGTTTAGAGTTTTAGCTTTGAGTCTTAGCTTAGAGTTTTAGTTAGAGTTGAAGTTTAGTTTAGTTTAGTTTTACTTTAGAGTTTTAGCTTAGAGTCATAGCTTAGAGTTTTAGTTAGAATTTAATTTTACTTTAGTTATAGTTAAGAGTTTAGAGTTTTAGCCTAGAGTCTGAGCTTAGAGTTTTAGTTAGAGTTGAAGTTTAGTTTAGTTATAGTTAAGAGTTGAGAGTTTTAGACTAGAGTCTTATTTTAGAATTTAGTTAGAGTTGAAGTTTAGTTTAGCTATTGTTAAGAGTTTGGAGTTTTAGCTTTGAGTCTTAGCTTAGAGTTTTAGTTAGAGTTGAAGTTTAGTTTAGTTATAGTTAAGAGTTTAGAGTTTTAGCTTAGAGTCCTAGCTTAGAGTTTTTGTTAGAGTTCTAGTTTAGTTTAGTTTTAGTTAAGAGTTTAGAGTTTTACCTTAGAATCTTAGATTAGAGTTTTAGTTAGAGTTGAAGTTTAGTTTAGTTAAGATTTTAGAGTTTTAGCTTAGAGTCATAGCTTAGAGTGTTAGTTAGAGTTGAATTTTAGTTTAGTTATAGTTAAGACTTTAGAGTTTTATCTTAGAGTCTTAGCTTAGAGTTTTAGTTAGAGTTGAAGTTTAGTTTAGTTATAGTTAAGAGTTGAGAGTTTTAGCTTAGAGTCATAGTTTAAAGTTTTAGTTAGAGTTGAAGTTTAGTTTAGCTATTGTTAAGAGTTTGGAGTTTTAGCTTTGAGTCTTAGCCTAGAGTTTTAGTTAGAGCTGAAGTTAAGTTTAGTTATAGTTAAGAGTTTAGAGTTTTAGCTTAGAGTCATAGCTTAGAGTTTTTGTTAGAGTTCTAGTTAAGTTTAGTTTTAGTTTAGAGTTTTATCTTAGAGTCTTAGCCTAGAGTTTTAGTTAGAATTATAGTTTAGTTTAGTTTTAGTTAAGAGTATAACTAAACTAAGCTAGAACTGTAACTAAAACTCTAATCTAAGAATCTAATCTAAAAATCTAAACTTTTAGCTGTAACTAAACTGAACTAGAGCTTTAAATAAAACTCTAAGTTATGATTCTAGGCTAAGATTCTAAACTCTTAACTATAATTAAATTTCAACTCTAACTAAAATTCTACGGTAAGAATCCAAGGTAAAACTCTAAACTCTAAACTAAGACTAAACTAAACTAGAAGTCTAGAATAAACTCTAATCTATGTCTCAAAGCTAAAACTCTGAATTCTTAATTATTACTAAATTAAACTTCGACTCTAACTAAAACTCTAAGCTAAGACTCAAAGCTAAAACTCCAAACTCTTAACTATAGCTAAACTAAACTTCAACTCTAACTAAACTCTAAGCTAAGACCCTAGGCTAAAACTCTCAATTCTTAACTAAAGCTAAACTAAACTTCAACTCTAACTAAAACTCTAAGCTAAGACTCTAAGCTAAAACTCTAAACTCTTAACTATAACTAAACTAAAATTCAACTCTAACTAAAACTCTAAGCTATGACTCTAAGCTAAAACTCCAAACTCTTAACTAAAACTAAGCTGAACTAGAACTCTAACAAAAACTCTAAGCTAAGACTCTAGACTAAAACTATAAACTATTAACTAAAACTAAACTAAACTAGAACTCTAAGTTAAGACTCTAAGCTAAAACTCTAAACTCTTAACTAAAACTAAAGTAAACTTCAACTCTAACTAAAACTCTAAGCTATGACTCTAAGCTAAAACTATAAAGTAATATAAACTAAACTAAATTTCAACTCTAACTAAAACTCTAAGCTAAGACTCTAAGGTAAAACTCTAAACTCTTAACTAAAACTAAACTAAACTAGAACTCCAACGAAAAACTCTAAGCTAAGACTCTGAGCTAAAAACTCTTAGCTCTCAACTATAACTAAACTAAACTTCAACTCTAACTAAAACTCTAAGCTAAGACTCTAGGGTAAAACTCTAAACTCTTAACTAAAACTTAACTAAACAACACGTTTAACTAAAAATCTAAGCTAAGACTCTAAGCTAAAAACTCTAAATTCTTAACTATAACTAAACTAAACTTCAACTCTAACTAAAACTCTAAGCTAAGACTCTAAGGTAAAACTCTAAACTCTTAACTAAACTAAACTATAACTTTAACTAAAACTCTAAGCTAAGACTCTAAGCTAAAATTCTAAACTCTTAACTATAACTAGACTAAACTTCAACTCTAACTAAAATTGTAAGCTAAGTATCTAAGCTAAAACTCTAAACTCTTAACTAAAACTAAACTAAACTAGAATTTCAACAAAAAACTGTAAGCTAAGACTCTAAGCTAAAACTCTGAACTAAAATTAAGCTAAACTAGAACTCTAACTAAAACTCTAAGCTAAGACTCAAAGCTAAAACTCCAAACTCTTAACAATAGCTAAACTAAAGTTCAACTCTAACTAAACTCTAAAATCAGACTCTAGGCTAAAACTCTCAACTCTTAACTATAACTAAACTAAACTTCAACTCTAACTGAAACTCTAAGCTAAGACTCTAAGCTAAAAATCTAAACTCCTAACTAAAGCTAAACTAAACTTCAACTCTAACTAAAACTCTAAGCTATGACTCTAAGCTAAAACTATACAGTAAAACTAAACTAAACTAAACTTCAACTCTAACTAAAACTCTAAGCTAAGATTCAAAGGTAAAACTCTAAACTCTTAACTAAAACTTAACTGAACTACAACTAGAGAAATATTTTAGTTTAGTTATAGTTAAGAGTTTAGAGTTTTAGCTTAGAGTCTTAGCTTAGGGTTTTATTTAGAGTTTTACTTTAGTTTAGTTTTATTTAAGAGTTTAGAGTTTTACCTTAGAATCTTATCTTAGAGTTTTAGTTAGAGTCCAAGTTTAGTTATAGTTAAGAGTTTAGAGTTTTAGCTTGGAGTCTTAGCTTAGAGTTTTAGTTGGAGTTGAAGTTTAGTTTAGTTTAGTTTTACTGTATAGTTTTAGCTTAGAGTCATAGCTTAGAGTTTTAGTTAGAGTTGAAGTTTAGTTTAGTTTTACTGTATAGTTTTAGCTTAGAGTCATAGCTTAGAGTTTTTATTAGAGTTGAAGTTTAGTTTACTTTTAGTTAAGATTTTAGAGTTTTATCCTAGACTCATAGCTTAGAGTTTTTGCTAGAGTTGAAGTTTAGTTTAGTTTGGTTTTACTTCATAGTTTTATCTTAGAGACTTAGCTTAGAGTTTTAGATAGAGTTGAAGTTTAGTTTAGTCTTAGTTAAGAGTTTAGAGTTTTAGCTTAGAGTCTTAGCTTAGAGTTTTAGTTAGAGTTGAAGTTAAGTTTAGTTATAGTTAAGAGTTGAGAGTTTTAGCCTAGAGTCTTATTTTAGAGTTTAGTTAGAGTTGAAGTTTAGTTCAGCTATTGTTAAGAATTTGGAGTTTTAGCTTAGAGTCTTAGATTAGAGTTTTAGTTAGAGTTGAAGTTTAGTTTAGTTATAGTTAAGAGTTTAGAGTTTTATCTTAGAGTCATAGCTTAGAGTTTTTGTTAGAGTTGTAGTTTAGTTAAGTTTTAGTCAAGAGTTTAGAGTTTTACCTTAGAATCTTAGATTAGAGTTTTAGTTAGAGTTGAAGTTTAGTTTAGTTTAGTTTTACTGTATAGTTTTAGCTTGGATTCTTAGCTTGGAATGTTTGCTAGTGTTGAAGTTTAGTTAAGCTTTAGTGAAGACTTTAGAGTTTTAGACCAAAGTCTTAGCATAGACTTTTAGTTAGAGTTGAAGTTTAGTTTAGTTCTAGCCAATATTTTAGAGTTCGAGCCTAGAGTCTTAGTTTAAAGTTTTAGTTAGAGTTGAAGTTTAGTTTAGCTATTGTTAAGAGTTTGGAGTTTTAGCTTTGAGTCTTAGCCTAGAGTTTTAGTTAGAGCTGAAGTTAAGTTTAGTTATAGTTAAGAGTTTAGAGTTTTTGCTTTGAGTCATAGCTTAGAGTTTTTGTTAGAGTTCTAGTTAAGTTTAGTTTTAGTTTAGAGTTTTATCTTAGAGTTTTAGCTTAGAGTTTTAGTTAGAATTATAGTTTAGTTTAGTTTTAGTTAAGAGTATAACTAAACTAAGCTATAACTAGAACTAAAACTCTAAGCTAAGACTCTAATGTAAAACTCTTAGCTCTTAATTGTAACTAAACTAAGCTAGAGCTGTGGATAAAACTATAAGTTATGACTCCAACTTAAAACTAAAAACCTTCTACTATAACTAAGCTTCAACTCTAACTAAAGCTCTCAGATTAGGAACAAAGGTAAAACTCTAAACTATTAACTAACACTAAAATAAACTAGAACTCTAACTAAAACTCTAAGCTAAGACTCTAGGCTAAAACACTAAGCTCTTAACTAAAAATAAACTAAACTAGAACTCTAAATAAAACTCTAAGCTAAGACTCTAAGGTAATACTCTAAACTCTTAACTAAAACTAAACTAAACTAGCATTTTAACTAAAACTCTAAGCTAAGACTTCAAGATAAAACTCCAAACTCTTAAGGAAAACTAAACTAAACAAGAACTCTAACGAAAACTCTAAGCTAAGACTCTAAGGTAAAGCTCTAAACTAAAACTAAACTAAACTAGAACTCTAGCAAAAACTCTAAGCTATGACTCTAAGATAAAACTCTGAATTCTTAACTACAAAAAAATAAACCTTCAACTCTAATTAAAAGTATAACCTATGAATCTACGCTACAACTCAAAACCCTTTACTAAATCTAAACGATACTCCAAATCTAAGTAAGTTCTAAGCTAGTACTCTAGGATAAGACTCTAAACTCTTAACCATAGCTAAACTAAACTTCAACTGTAACTAAAACTCTAAGCTATGACTCTAAGCTAAAACTCTAAATTCTTAACTATAACTAAACTAAACTTCAAATCTAACTAAAACTCTAAGCTAAGACTCTAAGCTAAAACTCGAAACTCTTAACTAAAACTAAGCTAAACTAGAACTCTAGCAAAACCTCTAAGCTAAGACTCTAGCCTAAAACTCTAAACTCTTAACTAAAACCAAACTAAACTAGAACTCTAACTAAAACTCTAAGCTAAGACTCTAGGCTAAAACTCTAAACTCTAAACTATAAATAAACTAAACTTCAACTCTAACTAAAACTCTAAGCTATGACTCTAAGCTAAAACTATAAAGTAAAACTAAACTAAACTAAGTTTCAACTCTAACTAAAACTCTAAGCTAAGACTCTAAGGTAAAACTCTAAACTCTTAACTAAAACTAAACTAAACTAGAACTCTAACAAAACTCTAAGCTAAGACTCTAGGCTAAAACTCTTAACTCTTAACTATAACTAAACTAAACTTCAACTCTAACTAAAACTCTAAGCTAAGACTCTAGGCTAAAACTCTAAACTCTTAACTAAAACTTAACTAAACTACACGTTTAACTAAAAATCTAAGCTATGACTCTAAGCCTAAGCTCTAAATTCTTAACTATAACTAAACTAAATTTCAAACTCTAACTAAAACTCTAAGCTAAGACTCTGATGTAAAACTCTAAACTAATAACTAAACTAAACTAGAACTCTAGCAAAAACTCTAAGCTAAGACTCTATGATAAAACTCTAAACTCTTAACTATTACTAAGCGAAACTTCAGCTCCAACTAAAACTCTAAGCTAAGACTCTAAGCTAAGAGTTTAAACTCTTAACTAAAACTAAACTAAACTAGAACTTCAACAAAAAACTCTAAGCTAAGACTCTAAGCTAAAACTATGAACTAAAATTAAACTAAACTAGAACTCTAACTAAAACTCTAAGCTAAGACTCTAAGCTAAAAACTCTCAACTCTTAACTATAACTAAACTAAACTTCAACAAAAGTCTAAGCTAAGACTCTAGGCTAAAACTCTAAACTCTTAACTAAGACTTAACTAAACTTCAACTTTAACTAAAACTCTAAGCTAAGACTCTAAGCTAGCACACTAAGGTAAAACTCTAAACTCTTAACTAAAACTAAAGTAAACTAGAACTTCAACAAAAACTCTAAGCTAAGACTCTAAGCTAAGACTCTAGGCTAAAACTCTATACTCTTAACTGAAACTAAACTAAACTAGAACTCTAAGAAAACTCTAAGCTAAGACTCTAAGCTAAAACTAAACTAGAACTCTAACAAAACTCTAAGCTAAGACTCTAAGCTAAAACTCTAAACTCTTAACTAAAACTAAATTAAACTAGAACTCTGACTAAAACTCTAAGCTAAGACTCTAGGCTAAAACTCTAAACTATTAAATAAAACTAAACTAAACTACAACTTTAACAAATACTCCAAGCAATGACTCTAATGTAAAACTTTAAATTATTAACTACATCTAAACTAAACTTCAACTCTAAATAAAACTAATCTAAGACTCTAGGCTAAAACTCTATGCCAATTGGTTAAAGAAAAAGCCGGAAAATTTTGGATAATTTCTAATTCTAAAAAATTCAGTCCGAAAAACTTAAAAAAAATTCAAAAAGGGAGGGAGGAAGGGAGGAGCTCGAGGGCCTTTGGAGGTGCGGGGGGCTTTCTGGGGCTGGGGGTCTTTGGGAGCTCGAGGGACCTTTGGGGGCCCGGGGGCCCTTTGGGGTTGTGGTCGGGGGCCCTTTGGGGTTGGTGTAGGGGACCTCACAACATTGTTCAAATGGAACTTGTGTATTATAACGACCACGGAGTTTCACCTCAAATCACCTTCTAAATCATCTTCTAAAATCATCTTCTAAAAAGTCTCAAACTGTTTCGCCCAGATAATCCCTAAACGTAATTTCTGCGTGTTTCTTTTGTTTTGGCATTCCAGGGCTGTCACATTTGAAATTCCTAGGAAACTGTTTCCCGCGTTAATCTCTTCATCTCATATGTGTTCCTAGCTACACTATTATAGTGTATTTTAACTAAAACTCTAAGCTAAGACTTCAAGATAAAACTCCAAACTCTTAAAGAAAACTAAACTAAACTAGAACTCTAACGAAAACTCTAAGCTAAGACTCTAAGGTAAAGCTCTAAACTAAAACTAAACTAAACTAGAACTCTAGAAAAAACTCTAAGCTATGACTCTAAGCTAAAAATCTGAAATCTTAATTACAACAAAATAAAACTTCAAGTCTAACAAAAAGTATAACCTATGACTCTACGCTACAACTCAAAACCCTATACTAAATCTAAACTAAACTCCAAATCTAAGTAAATTCTAATCTAGTACCCAAAGCTCAAAATATCAACTCTTAACCATAGCTAAACTAAACTTCAACTGTAACTAAAACTCTAAGCTATGACTCTAAGCTAAAACTCAAAATTCTTAACTATAACTAAACTAAACTTCAAATCTAACTAAAACTCTAAGCTAAGACTCTAAGCTAAAACTCGAAACTCTTAACTAAAACTAAGCTAAACTAGAACTCTAACAAAAACTCTAAGCTAAGACTCTAGCCTAAAACTCTAAACTCTTAACTAAAACTAAACTAAACTAGAACTCTAACTAAAACTCTAAGTTAAGACTCTAGGATAAAACTCTAAACTCTTAACTATAACTAAACTAAACATCAATTCTAACTAAAACTCTAAGCTATGACTCTAAGCTAAAACTATAAAGTAAAACTAAACTAAACTTCAACTCTAACTAAAACTCTAAGCTAAGACTCTAAGGTAAAGCTCTAAACTCTTAACTAAAACTAAACTAAACTAGAACTCTAACTAAAACTCTAAGCTATGACTCTAAGCTAATAATTCTTAACTATTAACTAAACTAAACTAAACTTCAACTCTAACTAAACTCTAAGCTAAGACTCTAGGCTAAAACTCTAAACTCTTAACTAAAACTTAACTAAACTACACGTTTAACTAAAACTCTAAGCTATGACTCTAAGCCTAAGCTCTAAATTCTTAACTATAACTAAACTAAATTTCAAACTCTAACTAAAACTCTAAGCGAATACTCTAAGGTAAAACTCTAAATTATAAACTAAAACTAAACTAGAACTCTAACAAAAACTCTAAGCTAAGACTATAATCTAAAACTCTTAAAATAATAAATATTACTGAACGAAACTTAAACTCCAACTAAAACTCTAAGCTAAGACTCTAAGCTAAAAGTTTAAACCCTTAACTAAAACTAAACTAAACGGGAACTTCAACAAAAAACTCTAAGCTAAGAGTCTAAGCTAAAACTCTGAACTAAAATTAAACTAAACTAGAACTCTAACTAAAACTCTAAGCTAAGACTCTAAGCTAAAAACTCTCAACTCTTAACTATAACTAAACTAAACTTCAACAAAAGTCTAAGCTAAGACTCTAGGCTAAAACTCTAAACTCTTAACTAAGACTTAACTAAACTTCAACTTTAACTAAAACTCTAAGCTAAGACTCTAAGCTAGCACACTAAGGTAAAACTCTAAACTCTTAACTAAAACTAAAGTAAACTAGAACTTCAACAAAAACTCTAAGCTAAGACTCTAAGCTAAGACTCTAGGCTAAAACTCTAAACTCTTAACTAAAACTAAACTAAACTAGAACTCTAAGAAAACTCTAAGCTAAGACTCTAAGCTAAAACTAAACTAGAACTCTAACAAAACTCTAAGCTAAGACTCTAAGCTAAAACTCTAAACTCTTAACTAAAACTAAATTAAACTAGAACTCTGACTAAAACTCTAAGCTAAGACTCTAGGCTAAAACTCGAAACTCTTAACTAAAACTAAACTAAACTAGAACTCTAACAAAAACTCTAAGCTAAGACTCTAATGTAAAACTTTAAATTATTAACTATATCTAAACTAAACTTCAACTCTAAATAAAACTAAGCTAAGACTCTAGGCTAAAACTCTATGCCAATGGGTTAAAGAAAAAGCCGGAAAATGTTGGATAATTTCTAATTCTAAAAAATTCAGTCCGAAAAACTTACAAAATTCAAAAAGAGAGGGAGGAAGGGAGGAGCTCGAGGGCCTTTGGAGGTGCGGGGGGCTTTCTGGGGCTGGGGGGTCTTTGGGAGCTCGAGGGACCTTTGGGGGCCCGGGGGCCCTTTGGGGTTGTGGTAGGGGGCCCTTTGGGGTTGGTGTAGGGGACCTCACAACATTGTTCAAATGGAACTTGTGTATTATAACGACCACGGAGTTTCACCTCAAATCACCTTCTAAATCATCTTCTAAAATCATCTTCTAAAAAGTCTCAAACTGTTTCGCCCAGATAATCCCTAAACGTAATTTCTGCGTGTTTCTTTTGTTTTGGCATTCCAGGGCTGTCACATTTGAAATTCCTAGGAAACTGTTTCCCGCGTTAATCTCTTCATCTCATATGTGTTCCTAGCTACACTATTATAGTTTTGATAGAATATTAATTTTATCGCTAAGTCTAATGACCTGAGAAGCCATATTTAAAAAATAGAATATTAATTTATCTCTTAAGAATCCTGTGTAATTCTTTGGAAACAAGTGCTGACATTTCTAATTCCCCTTTCTTGAATCAATGATTCCACTTAGAAATAATATATAAATTCCCCTTTCGTGGATCAATAATTCCCCTTAGAAACAACAAATAAATTCCCCTTTCGTGGGTCAATACATTCCCCCATCGATTATGTAAATCAATTTCTCAGAAATCCTTTCCTCTTCGATTACGCAATCCATACATCTGTCCCCCGTTAATGCGCATGTGCAAACTTCCCCCTGGAGTCATTAAACCTAGACGAACGGCAACAAATCAATTGACCTTGACCCCATTAGACTCGATCGATAATCCTTGAATAAATTATGTCCCGTCAGCGTTAGACTAAATTGTAGATGGCAGCAGTGGTGTCGACTGGGAGTTATTATGCCTAGACGAACAACAACACATCAATTGGCCTCGACCCCCTTAGGCTCGATTGATAATCCTTGAATAAATTATGTAAGCTTGACGTTGCACTTAATTGTAGATGGCAGCAGTGGTGTGAGCCCCGGAGTCATTATGCCCTCCCTACTTTTGTTACGGTGCAATTTTTTCTGCTAATTACATAGGTCAGCCGAACATTCGATTTTCTCATATTCTAAGACCACTGACTCATTACCATCACCCCTTCAAAAAAAAGGAGCAAAAATAAACAAACAAATAAAAACCCATCGGTGACCAACCTTCTCGGAAAAATACAAAATTTCACATTTTTCAGGTCAAAACTTCATAATTATTTTCTTATATGCTGAATTTGATAGCGTAATGGTCATCAATACCCCTCGAAAGCAGGTGTGATTTTTAAGAATCTTGACTTTTGGTGGGTAACTATAAACTTTTAAAATGTTTATCTTTGGAATCACCATAAAAAGCTAATTCTTTTAGATTATATAAATATATTTTTTATATGTACAAACTCCTTTTATAGAGCTCTGGTAACTATTAATATGGAGCTTTCCCTACAGTTCATTAACACCACTGTGCAATCAAAACAAAGATGAAATAAACACAAAACTCCCTATTTACCTTTAAACACGGATGAAAAACAAAGTTCTGGGTATCACTTGCTAAATATGAGGATGGTTACAACCCCCTTAGACACCAGTTTATAGTCATTATTACCTTACAACTGATCCTGTTAGTTCAATCCATCTTTAATCAAGATTAAACAGCTTGTCTTTATGTAAGCTTACTTGCCTAAAAACCTGAATTGAGTTAAATTATGATCATTTGAGGGTAATTTGATAATCGTAGGGCTTTCAATTCGTCCTTCCGGACGGTTTTTTCTAATTCAAAATAGCGTGCCAATACTTTCAAATAATCCGTATACGTTTCAAATTGCATTTCTACATTTTTAATTCACTGATGTAATTTCGTCAAAATCTGAAGGGTGGGCGAGGTTGGGGCCAATTTTACCAAATCCAATGAATATGACAGCGAAAACTGAAAAATGAGCCATGTAGATATACTATATAAAGGTAAAGATATACTAAAGAAAACTGACCCGTTTCTACGGATGCTTCAATCATGCAGGCTTATTTTAGTTTTGACAAGATTTTTGAAGAAGCTAAATTTCAACTTTGGGACTGGAAACTCGGGTCTGAGGAGAGAAGGCAAACCACGGTCTATTGTGCATTTAAAGCCCCCCCCCCCTTCTGCCCTAAAGCACATTACGGCCCTGTTTTGCATATCTACCTATTAAAGAAT
Source organism: Artemia sp. Qi Xiang Cuo (assembly GCF_049724085.1). NCBI lineage: Eukaryota > Metazoa > Arthropoda > Branchiopoda > Anostraca > Artemiidae > Artemia > Artemia sp. Qi Xiang Cuo. The sequence goes on from NW_028300808.1 coordinate 441,186, forward strand.
TTTTTTAATCATGAGCTGTTTCTCCTCTTCGCATCATCTTATCTGAAAGAAGAAGTCAGAAGCATTTTGTATTTCTAATACTAAAGCAAGAAACTAGAAAAGGGATTCTTAAAATGTTTTTAAATTGTTTTACAAAAGTTATTTCCGAAAAATATTTTATATTATAAAAGAAAAGTGCCCACAATTTTAAGATATACAAATTTGAACCAAACAAATATTATTAACGACTCATATTTTATAATTTTTATTGTGCAAATAGTAATATAAGTAGGGACCTATTATGAGTTCCGGGAGGAACACATGTGCTGCCATCTATAATTGAGTCTAACGCCGACAGGTTATAATTTCTTCAAGGATTATTGATCCACGAACGGGTCAATGACACCATTTTCAAGGTCAATTTATTTGTTGTTTCTAAGTGTATTGACTCCGGGACGAAATTTGCACATGCGCACTGAATTCTAACGGGGCAATGTATTGATCGAATCGTGGGGGACTAGTTTTTTGGGAAATTGATTTACATATTCTGACGGTGAATTATTGATTCTAACGGGAAGAGGATCACGTGTCTCTTTCTAAGCCAATCAGGTAAGTTACGTAAGGTTTCCCCTTACACCATAATTCGCCCTTAACATTTTGTATATAACGGATATGCGTTGTGGTTAAGTTATCATACAGTTTTAAGACACCATGGATAAAGCGTTGAATATTGATGAGTTGGAAACTTTATCTACAATGATTAATAATGTGAGTTCTGTTTGATAAATTTCTTAGGTTATTTCCAAATAAAATCATTTTACATAGTCCCCTCCAGTAAATTCAAATTCAGGGTATACCCCCCCCCTCCCACAAAACAATTTCCACTATGTGATGTTTATAGTCGATAGAAAGCTAAAAATACACTCTTTTTACCATGTAAACCCCCCCCTCACCCCCTGTTTACGACTTTAATTCTTTCATTGGAAATAATTCTGTTTTTGATAAATTCTTGGTTTCTATATTTCAACCTAAAAGTCACAGCCAACTTCTGTCAACCCTTAGCTATTAATATACTGATTCCATTTAAGCCGCTAAACTGACTTAAACATTTCTGAAAAGATCTAAATAGGGATAATTATTGACACCCGCCAAGTACATCCTGCTTCTTAATTCTTATGAATTATGATATCGGCTTAGCCAAAGGTTTCGCTGAAAAACAATACTTTTTTCCAGTCAAATTAAAAACATCGATTTATAATGTGAGTTCTGTTTAGTAAATTTTCTTAGGTTATTTCCAAATAAAATCATTTTACATGGTCCCCCTCCAAAATTATTCAAATTCAGGGTATACCCCCCCCCCCCCAAAAAAAATATTTATAAACTGCTTGAAAATATACTTTTTTTTCATTACGTAAACCCCATCCTCCCTCCTTCCCCTCCCACCAATCATCACCATTTAATTCTATCAATTGAAGTTATTGCTCAAAATTATCTTTTCTCCTTGATATATTTAAAATTATCAAAATGAATCGGCTCTCTTTTGCGGTATAGACAAAGCCATGTGTGAACCTCCAGCAAGAGAGGAGATTTCGTAAACATCATTCGCGCGGAAACAGATTGCTGTTAATTAAGCTTGTGAGGATTCAATGCATTGCGTATTTCAATGATGTCTGAAAGAGGGGAACGAATTGTCTGCAAAATTAAAAGATTTTATTTTAGGACATGGAAATTATGTAAAAGGCGGTGGGAGGGTGGTGCTAACCGCCCCTCAGAGTGAATATTATTCCTTTTTTTCTAGCTTTCTTTCGATAAAGTGTCTTTTATATTCTCAGGGGGAGAGGGGGTGTAAACTATGGTTTTTAACTTTGATAGTATTAGGCTAGAAAGCAAAGTCTTTAGGAGTTGCATGAAGACTATATTATGCGTAAATTAGCTAGCATTTTTAACCTATGATTGCAAGTTTTAGGCCTATAAGCTGCTGGGTTAACGATCTTTTTTATATCTAATTTAAAGCCTATATCTAAATACCCTCTGTTTCTTGAGCTTATAACATTTCAAAAGTTATGCTTTTTGCTTTACTGAAAAGGGGGAGTGGATTCCTTGAAATAAATGTTTTCTAGACAAAATTATGCCTGACGATAAATTCTGGTTAGGAGCGGGGGTACTAATTTTTCTTCTGTAAAAAGGGTAATTGTTTTTCCATTATAAATTTTTTCTTCTTTTAAGAATATTTTCTAGGAATGTCATTTTCAATGTAAGAGGGATAGGGTAAATGAAGTTAATTCTGTTGGAGTATCATAGCCTTCTATCAAAAGGTATGCTGAGTTGTCCAGGTGCGCACTACGCCAAGCCTCCAAGCCATCTATACAATCCGTAATAGCTGAACCATCCAGGGCCACGCTTTACCAGCCCCCTGTTTTCTCCATGCAGGAAGCAATACAGTCTGGTCAAAATCCCAAAAGATAATGGGCGGCTGCTTACAGGATGATGAACTCCCCTGGTTCATCTGTACAAGCCAGTGACATTGCCGCCGCCACCACATCTATGCAAGCCACTGACACTGCTGCCCCAATTACAAAAGAGTGTGATTTCACCGTCCCGTCCATCCTCCAACATGCGCTACCAGGACCATTTGGCACACAAGTCCAGCCGGAATATGGAAATGTAAGCATTTTTTCCTCTACTTTCTATCTGATTATAAGAAAAAATATCTGCGTATTTCTTCCAACTTTTTTTAGGCCTTTCATTTCACCATTTTTCAACACAGTAAAATTGTGTCAGAGATATTAAAAGGTATTTTTCTCCGAAAGGAAATATAGCGTTCTCCCAGTTGAATCATGTCAAGTGCATGCATTAACCCTGCTGAATTCGGCTAGTGAAGCCAAAAAAAGGCACTATATTCTGCTCATAATAGAGTTATTTAATTTCTATTGCGATACATAAAGTAGTGAATTATGGTACTAAGCACATGTAAATAATAATCCAATTTTAAACATAGGGGTGATTTAGACACTTTGAAAATAAGCTATTTTCTTTTATAGGTTGCATTGGTTCCATATTCGCCATCTCCCCCCTACTCATCAGTTGGAAAAGAAGACACATCTTTGGAGTCTTGCGACAATGAAATGTCTTGGCAAGGTATTGTTAACGAAATTCCAGATAATATTGACGATTTTTAACTAATTATTTTAATGTAGATAGTAGCACAGTTGAGCAGGGGGACTTACCTTTGCTAACTCCAAACACTTTGCAGCATTTAGAGGATTTTACACGGGAATTAAAAGGGAAGCCTTCCCCCTCAGATTATACGAATATACTTCAAACAACTGAAATGGCTTCAAACAACCAAATTGTTGAACAATGTGGGAGAGGGCTGGTGATAATATACAAGAGGGGGAGGAGGCAGGTGACAATACTGAATTTATGAGAATTCCTGAATTCCAGTTGTCAAATTCAATATTAAATAAAATAGTTATCTACACTGCGACGTTTGGGGACCGTTTTAATTTGCTAATGGGGGGGTAATTTTGTATTTGATTCTATAGAAATTGTCCATGAATATGTAGATAAAATTCGTGCACTGTTAGAAAACCAGATTCTGTTGTGGGGTTGTATGGATTCAATTCAGGTTTCAGTTGTTTTAAAGGTGTTTTATTTAAATGAAGGTAAAAGCGAGGTTTATCATCATTATGTACATACCGAGATGCTAGTGGTCTATCCGCATTTAGAAAATTATGAAACAGTTTTTATGGATTGTATAGGCCACATTAATATGCATCTCGAAAATTATAACGAAAATGGGAGTGGATCAGAGGTTTTGTTTATTAAAAATTTAAGCGTAAATATTTGTAAATTTAAAAAAGATTTTATTTTAAGAGGGGGGCAGGTGGGGCGGGGGAGAGGTCTATAGTTTTAAAATATAGTCCAGATTTAGAGGGTTGTCAAGGCGTTCAGCGAATCTGTTTTGAAACAGGTAAAATATGTTTCATGTACGCTTTCCACATATCAACTTTCCGACCTTTGAAAAATGAAGCGACAAAGAAAAATTTAGAATACTGGGCTGTACATGGGAAGTTGGGGTCCGATTTTCCCATTGTAGATTTTTTTTGTTTAGAGGGAAAATACCCAGTAACGCTAAGGTCCATTGATATTTTTGAAAGGGCCAATGCCCATTTAAATATCGGCGTTACTGTGTTTCAATATGAAACTGAATTTGAGGATGGGGCACGGTCTAATAAAAAGGGGGTGGTGTTCCCAGTAAGGGACCCGTCGATTGAATTGTCGAAGCATTGGGTTTGGTTGTTGTACACACCACCTAGTGACCCCAATGCAATTGGCCATTTTATTCCTATTACAGACATCAGCAGAGTTCTGGGGAAGGGTAAGACTAGGGGGACACGTTCCTACTGTCCAACATGCCTGTTTCAATTTTGAACTGAATTAAAGTTACAAAATCATATGAAGCATTGTAGACGGCATGGCTACCAGTCAGTGGAAACGGTTTCAGGTGATAGGGCCATTTTACGTTTTAAAAATTTTCAAAATACCCTCCTCCAGAGCAATAAAATCTCTTTGTATTGGGAGGTAAAGCTAGTGGAAGTGAACTATCATCAACTTCCGAATCAAATCAAAGAACATCAAGCCATTGTAGTTTCGTACGCCCACGCGCAAAGAGAAAATTCTAACAGCATGCAGTTGTTAGAAATAGTCGAAACGTTGGATGAGGGTGAGTTCATGGTCAAGGCACTTACCAAATTAATTGGCACCGCTAATGGAGCTATTTATTGTTTGTGAAATACCCATTACACAATGTTATTGTCTGCAAAGGATCGTCTCGCGATTAAAAATCAAAAAATATGCTGGATTTGTAAGGGGGAGTTTGAAGAGGGGACTAAGGGGAAAGGGACTAGGGGGACAAGAGGGGGGAGGGGAAATTCAGAGATCATGATCACTTGTGGCGGGAAATATCATCAAGGGGTAGTAATTTCAAAGGGGTAGCACATCAATCATGCAATGTGAATTTAAGCCAGCAGTTTTTTATACCAGTTTTCATTCAAAATGCAAATTATGATTTAAAATTTATTTTTTCGGATTTGGCACGTATACAAAGGGAGGGAGGCGGAGTAGATAGTCCATGAGTAAACAATTCATTTACCTATAATATTATCCCCAAATCATTTGAGAAGTTGAGGCTTCTCGAGTTGAAATGACAGTTAGTGAATAATGGGCATACGTGCCTGAATAAAATCAGGTTGTTAGATTCTTTTAGTTTTTTCCCCAAGGCATTGAGAGTCAATTGATTCAAGTGCAGAAAAGTGACAATTTTGATAGTTTTCCTTTGCTTAAACAGCACTTTCCAGACAGTGAAATGTATGACCTATTGACCTGTAAAGGTGTATATGTTTACGACTTTTACTGTTCTGGTGCTCGCCTAAGCGAGGAGAAACTACCTCCAATTGAAGCTCTCTTTAATTCACTCACCAAAAGTGAATGCACTGCCAAGGAATACGAATTTGCCAAGAAGGTCTGGGCTAAGGGTAATTGTAAAAATGGGTGGTATTATTGTAGACTGTACTTGGCCAGTGACATTTTAACTCTGTTAGATAATGTCTGTAAAAACACAGATCAAATCTATTCAGAGTTGGGACTAGATATAGGATATTATTTTTCCACACCATATTTGGTGATGGACTTGATTTTAAAAATTAGTAGGGAAGAAATAGGGTTGATCACTGATTTGTAGAAAGGTCAATGAGGGGTGGATAAGTTCTTCATGGAGATCGTATTTTGAAAACAGATGTAAGCGGACAAGACACAGGTGTAAAGTCAATTGCAGTTTTCTTGGACATGAATGTATTACACCCCTCGACAATTTCCCAATGCTCTTTGCCGTGTGGAAACTATAAATGACTTGAGAATCCTTTTGAGTTCCCCGACATTAACACCGTCGAGGAGAATGGGCCAAAAGGACGGTTCTTTGAAATTGACGGTCACATTCCATTGGCGCTTCATGATTCAGTCAAAGATTTTGTTTTCCCCTGTAGCAATCGACCAGTGACCAAAAATCACTGAGCCCATACAATCGATCATTGGTTGAGGGTATGGGGATGCACTGGACCCCTTCCAAGCAGAAAATGATTGCAGATCTGGACCTTAAAGAGAATATCGTTGTTCACCAAGTTCTTTTACGCAGAATGGTGAACAATGGTTTCAAGATCACGAAAATACATAGGGTCCTGCAATTCAGTCAAAAAACTTATTTGAAGACGTTTATCGATACCTTTGTCGATAAACGCTCTCGGGCAAACAGTAAAGTAGAAAAGGAAATGTACAAGCTTATTCTAAATTCAGCGTTTGGCAAAATGTGTGAAAGCGTATGGAACAGATCTCGTTTTGACGTCGTGACTGACCCCCAAGAATGTGCTTGAATTATTGCAGACCCCAATTTTACATCGTTCATGACCGGAGAGACTAGCTTGGTTCTTCTACAAAGGAAAAAAAAAAATCCGCTACTGAACAAGAATATAGCAGGAGGTAGTTCAGTACTTGAAATTTCCAAAAAGCTCGAGTTGTCGTTTTTTTACAATGTGTGGGGGAGGTTCAAGTTTACTATGGGGATACAGATTCTCTGCTGTTAAAAGTAAACACCGGGGATTTATTGGGAGATTTAGAAAATGGGGAACACATCAGCTCGCGGATGGATTTCAACAACTGGAATCCATCCCCCTACCCCGAGTTGGTGAAACGTCAGGCCCCCAATAAACTACTCATGTTAAAATCAGAAACGGGGAGTGATTTGATATACAATGGGGTGTTCCCGGGTCCTAAACATTATTGCGTAGAAACTTACAACAAAGATGTAAATCAGGCGTGTAAAGGGGTGCCTATACATTTTGTTTAGAACAATTTCAACATGAGTGTCTACAGAAACTGTGTAGAGAGTAGCCGAGAGCACAAGTGCTTGCAATTCGCTCTCAGCAGTGTCCCGCAGTATCAGCAGTATCAGTAGTTCCCGCCTGCGGCTGGCCATCGGAGGGTGGGGGGTCCTGCCCACGGCTGGCCTTTGGCCCGCGGCTCCTGGGGGGTGGGGAGTCCCGCCTGTGGCCGGCCTTCGGCCCGGAGGGGATGGGGGTATTTCTTTAAATTCATAGTGTTCGACTGTGCTATTTTAAGTTGTTTTTATGTCAAAATATTGTTGTAAAAATAGTGCTATTGTACAAAAAAAAATGTGTGTGTACAAATAGTGTTGTTGTTCTTGCTGGACAAAAAGTGTTTTTTATGAGAATAAATGTTATTGTACAAATAGTGTGTGTTGTTCTTGTTGAACAAATGTTTTTGATAATAAATATTGTTGTTGTTGTTAATAAATATTATTGTTGTTCATATTAATAAATATTATTGTTGTTCTTGTTGAAAAAGTGTTATTGTTTAATAAAGGTTCTTGTTGAACAGAAAAGTGTTTTTATGTTAATAAATGAATGAAATATTGTTTTTACTGTTCTTGTTAACGTACAAGATAGATCTATAGGAAAATTATTATTACTTATTCACTGGACATGTATAGTTTACAATTAGTTGTAGTCCGACTGTTGCCAACAGCAGCAGCAGTATATATCAATTCAAAACATTATTTAGGTCGTTTCTGTGTGGCCCATTAATGTCTGGGAAAACGACACTTTTAGCTAAAATAATTCAAAATTGTAATAAAATGTTTTTGGAAAAACCAGAGAAAATTTATTATTGCTATAGTATTTGGCAGGAGTCCTACGATCAAATAAAAGCTATTGCCGCATCTATACCCTTATAATTCATACGGAAACTTTATGTTTTCAATAGTATTGAACCAAACTCGTGGCTGATTATTGATGATTTGGCTGATTCAATTGAACAGTTCTCACAGGAAATATTACAGCTGTTTACCGTTCGCTCTCATCATGAAAACATTTCTATAACCCTAGTTCTACACAATCTGTTTCATCAGAGTAAATGTATGAGAACCCTTGCTTTGAATTGTACCATCTATATTATATACCGAGTTGTTCGTGATTCTAGTTCGCTATTAACTCTCAATAAGCAAATATTCCCCGGCGCTCCCAAATTTCTGCTGTCAGTGTACACTCAGGTGACAAATAAGCCCTACGGGTACACTTTGCTAGATCTTAAGCAGAGCACACCCGAGGATCTACGTGTAGTCACCGATATTTCCGACACAGAAATTACTGTATATCTTCCGGTGAACAGTAGAAAAAGCTATCAGTTGCCATTATGACACTGAAAAAACTACACGAACAATGGCATTTATTTTCCTTTTTAAGCACTTCGAAGCCTCCACTCAGGAAGGCCATACTCAAACATGGTGTTGACAATGATTTCATTAATCTAATATCTGAACTTGGTTTAAGTTCAACTGAGGTCAATGTATACTTGCCAGAAGGTGTTAGACAACAGACAAAGCAACATCGTTCCACTGTACGTGCCTTGGCTTGCAAAAACAAAGCAAAACTTTTTAAAAGAAAAAATCTCCTTCAAGCGGGCGGTAGCTTTTTTACACTTATACTGCCAATAATTGCAGGACTTGTAAACAGTTTTCTCTAGAGAATGGCTAAGCCCTATAAATTGACGCCATTTGAACTTGTCCTCTCACCCGTGGAACTTTTGAAGACAATCTAAGCAAATTCATTAATGATGAGAATATTGCCGATGACAAAAAGCTAGTTTTACTTCAAGATGCATTGCGACGTGTGAACAAACATAGACCTTATCGTGAGAGACCCGCCGTCACCGTCACAGATGCCCCATAAACAGGAAATATCTCCTCAAGTTTCTGCACAATCAAAGGAGAAGGAATTGAAATCCATAGTGACAACAATTGGAACCCTATTGCCAGTGACCTATCGAGAACAGAGTAAAAGAGTATTAGCATATCTCACGTTGGAAACTGGCGGTGATCAAGTTCAAGTCGATAGCATAGGGAAACGAATTATAATTCAGGGGAAAAGTTATAATCTAGTTGATTTGATTTGTGATATGGTGACGAATCGTAAAAGAACTTTTATCATTTGACAATAATCTATACACCTTTCTAAATGCATCAAACTTCCCCAAAAGTCTTATTGGCAATAAGCAAATTCTAAAGAAACTAAGAGAATATTGTCCTCCAACAACACCAACACCATCATTAAAAAGAAGAAGATTCAATATTGGAAAATACTAGCAGCAGCAGCAATGATTTTATAACACCAGGGGCTAGTCAAAAGCGAAGACGGATTGAATCACCCTCCAGTATGCAAAAGGGGAGTGGACATTACACTACGTGTTTGCGTTCAAAATGGTTGAAGTTGTGAACCATGTCTATGAAAATATTGGTGAAGCGGGAAGTCTATGTTCCCCCACAACGCTTTCTAAAGTTGCCTCTAACATAGATGGCAGCACATTAAAAAAAAAAAAAAGAGTGTCTAGAAAATGAACCGAGTTACACACTGCATCGGAATCACAGGCTTCGTGGCAAACTATATCGACAAACTAAAGCCTTTTTCCCTCTGCGTATAATGCAAACTGATTTTTTAACTTTAGACTCGATTCAAAGGCGTCACAATGCACCCTACAAATATATTCTAGTGGCAATCAGTGTCTTTAGTCGCTATAACTATGCCATTCTATTGCAATCAAAGAGAGGTATTGAAATTGCTCATGCTTTAGAAAGTATTCTTGAACAGGACTGCTATAGAAAAATTCAATCGGATCGCGGTAACGACTTTGTTAATCCTCATGTGCAAAAGATTTTATTGAAATATAATACAACACTCTATCATAGTCACAGCCCGATAAAGGCTGCAAAGGCTGAACGATTGATAAGAACAATTCGTCTATTAATTTCAAGATATTGTACACTAAAAAATCTGCTGCTTTTATTCATGATTTAGATAAAATCATGCAAATATCTAAACATTCGACCAGATCGATCTCTGTCCAACTCAAGCCCTCGGGACGTTCATTGCAGTGAAAATATATTTGATGCTTTTCTAAAGCAATATTCCAATTGAAATGAGAAGAAAAAGAAGAAGTTCAATGTTGGTGATACAGTTATAATTAATAGAGCCACCAATATTTTTGAAAAGGGGAATTATTTATGGGGCACTGAGCTTTTTAAGGTGTCCAAAATCCTAGACACTACACCCATGACATATCGACTGCGAGACAACAAAGATGATGTGATTCTCGGAGGTTTTTATGAATATGAACTGCAAAAAGTTAGAAACACTTGTAAATTTATCAAATTGAAAAGATTTTAAAGAGTCGTACTCGTAGGGGCAAGAGACAGTTGCTTGTTCGCTTGCTTGGATACAACTCTGATTTTGATTCTAGGGTCAGTGTTGAAGATATTAACAATGCTCAATGATTTCTATGTGACTTTCATGTCCAATGTTTCTGATCCTCTCTACAATGACTTGAATAGAACAAGTGATTTTAAAACGAAACTCTCCCCCACCATCAAATTCGACGGCGCATATGAAGTGGCTCTTGTCGACTGTATTCTCAAAAATACATATGACATCCTGAGAAGAGATCGCAAATATGAAATAAAATTAGACCCTATGATTGGCCGCCACCCTCAAGTGATCAAGAACAAATTCAAAAGATCAATTGGATGAATTATCCATACATTGAATTACCCTATGAAGAACTCCCCTGTATGAATGACTTATGTCGTTCTATCAATAAAAGAATTTCTACTCGTAAAAACGGAGCTTTACATTTCAACTATTCAAAGGAGGAGGGCAAGATCTACATTAGTTCACCCATTTCTGATGAAAAGGTTATTCTAAATGATAATCTAAAAGATGTTTTTGGCCTTAAGCTCAATATAATCAACGGTAAAAATGACGGAAGCACTAATTTCATTTTTGCTGACTACCCGCCTGCCTTCTCCACGGACACTTGTATATTTCTCTACGCCTCATTTGTGGAAACATCCCGGGTTGGCAATAGCAATGTTCCCCTCCTACGAGTTCTTGAACAAAAAACCAATCAAGAACATATTCCCCATTACAATATAAAGCATCTTCAGTATATTCCCGTAAACACTTCCTATTTGGAACTCTGTCAGTTAACACTAAAAACTGAATTAGGTGATCCCCTAGCAATATCAAAAAGTCTGGCTGTGAATGCATGCCATTTTGGGCCCATCGTTCAACAAGATGTCTAATAGAAAAGTGGTATTCATTTGATATTGACTGCTATGTTAATACTCTTGGCCCATGACAACAGGGCAATGGAATGGACTATTACAAAGGTTGCTCTTCAATGTCTGGCTACGGTCTTGGCAGTTGGTTTGCTAAGCTGTTTCGCTCTGCCCTACTTCTGGCTAGAAAATATATTGTACCGGCTGCAACAGATTTTGCATCCTCTACACTATACGATTGGGGCTCTGGCAAGGATTTTAAAAAAAGTGCTTTGGAAAATCTTAGGTCCAGTGCGCGAACCCTTGGTGAGAGATTAAAACAAAACGGAAAAGGTTTAAAAAGGTCGAGAAACAATGCATCACTCATCAGTTTCTACTCAGGTCAGAAATGTAAGACATCACCTGTCAAAGAAAAGAAGGAAAAAGCCGACACGTGTAGTAAACAGTAGAAGAAAAAGCCCCAGCCAGAGAATTGTTAGATTGGAAGTAGATTTCTTTTCCTAAGGTGTCATATCTGCCGCATAAGGATTCCCAACCTTCAACCACCTCCTCAATGAATCTATTCAATGCAGAAAATGTTGATGTGAGTGTAAAACATGGATACTGTGAACAATTTTATCCTCAACAACCCCTCTCCGATAATATACACTTTCAAATTTATTCCAATGAAGACTACTTTATGGACATGTCTTCGACATTTATAGATTTTTGAATGAAAGTCCGGAAATCCGACAATACATTGCCAATTCTTGCTGACGGAATATCCTATGAAAACTGTATATTACACAATTTATTTCGTCAAATCAGTGTCTACATCAATGGCACACTGGTGAGCACAAGCAACAATCTCTCAAATTATACAAGCTATATGTAATTCATGCTGATGACACCCAAGTCATACAAGGAATTGAGAGGCACCTCCAATGGATATGAATATATTACTAATACGGATAATACAGATGCACTTAAAAATGCTACAACTAGTGAATTACATCTAGTTGGAAAAATATATCATCAAACATTTAATAAACCCCAATGGCTACCACCCAATATTAAAGTGGATATAAAATTGACGCTTGCACTATCGAATTTCATTATATGAAAAGAACTTGCTGCCAATCCTGATGTAACTCTCTCCCTCACCTCGGAAATACTACATGTACGCAAACAACAGGTTTTGAGTTCTGTTGCTTTGTCAGTGTAAGAACTGAGAGCCAGTGGAAATAATATTAAACTACTTGTTCCTCATACAATCACCAATCAACGTTATTTTGCCACTGGGTCACGCACCTTCACCGACTCATCCTTTATCAATGGCGAAATTCCATCAAAACTGGCCATGACATTTGTAAAAAGTGCTAGTGCAATAGAATCGTGGACTGGATGCCCACATAAATTTGAAATGTTTGGGCTTTCCTCTCTTGTCTGCAAATTAAATGGAATCCCACTCTACAATCTATCTTTTGATAAATTCTATAGAACATTGTATGAGTTAACCATGCAAACCCTAGATTATGATTCATAACTATTTGAAAATTTTATAACCGAAGATATGTTTGCTAAAACACATAGTATTATAGTATTGGATTTGTCTGGCACCCCGGGTATGAGTATAGTACGTACGGGGAGTAAGCGTTTAGAGTGTACATTTGCCGACCCATTAGCTGAGAGTATTGCTCAAATCTCGCTAAATAAATATGAAACCTATTGGAAAATCACTCCCGAAGCCAGTGCTCTACTACACTTGGCACCATGAACACCAGTCAAATAATCAATGTATTTAATATGGATCCCTACATGTCCAAATACAAATCCTATTGTCTGCCCTCGGACTTTCTTGGAAAAATTCAAAGTGTCAACAATACCCTAATTATTGTTAATAGCAGTCCGTCAACTGTGCAGACAGGTCATTAATTGTGCATCTTTCAAACAATGAAGACGATTGAATTTTTTGATCCTCTTGGCCTACTCTATACATTCTATACTCCAACCATCAACAACTATATTGAGAGCAGTGGGAAAGCTATTATTCAAAATTGGAAGAGAGTGCAGGATCTGACGACTGAAACCTGTGACTTCCATGCACTACTATATTTTGTATTCCGATGTCACGGCTATACTTACAAGCAGTTTCTCAACATTTATGTAGACAATCCACGTCTGAATGGCTTTATGGTGGAAAATATCCTCTCAGACCTGTATAATATAAAATTCAGTGCCCTTCGAGTAAAGTGCTTAAAAAATGTGTGTGAATTTGTTTATTAATAAATAAAAAATATATATACAACAATAATTTCTTAGACCACACTGCTTTTCCATTTACAAAAAATTAAACAAGAAAAATGGGTTTTAATTTCTATAAAGCAGTGAATACAAAACACTTAATTAAACAAAAATACTCCGAATATTTCGGCCCCACATCCAGGAGCCTTTCTCAACGGAAAAACAAAAAAATTTCTTACATCAACATAAAAACACACAAAACAAACAAACAAATAGTTTTCTTTTCCTATTTATTTATATTTTTTCTTTTGTTTGTTTAGTATGTTTTTTATGTTGATGTAAGAATTTTTTTTTGTTTTTTCGTTGAGAAAGGCTCCTGGATCCACATCCAAATATTCAGAGTTTGGCCAAAATATTCAGAGTATTTTGTTTAATTAAGTGTTTCGTATTCACTGCTTTATAGAAATTAAAAACCTTTTTTCTTGTTTAATTTTTTATATATACAACAATGTCATTATTCTTCACTTTAGATTTCTTCTTCTTTGGTGTATAGGCAACTGTCGTGAACCGCTAATGCTGGTAAATCTTTTGGATTCACTGTATATTCATCTTGATTTGCTGCAAAGTCAGGGTCACATTTTCTACAGTATAATGTAACTTCACTCTTGTAATATCTGTTTGTATAGTCAATGATACTATTTGCATTCATATTATAAAACTCACAAGTTTCAATCTGTCTATTTGAAGCAATATCACATACAGTGTTTTCTAATGGTGAATCACATTTAGTAACTGCCAAATAAAAATCACTTGGTTTATAGTCATAATAGGCAGTGTCGTCACAACGATGACGTAGAAACCAAACTGTCTTGTTACCCCCATAGTTGAATTGCAGACCTGATTCTTCCTCCCAGAATAATTTAAATCCACGACAATACCAATCTCGTAGAAATAAACTAAAATCACGTTTTGGGTTCTTTTCAATCATACCGGGGTAAGTATTCTCCAACTGATCACATTTGACATAGTGACGAATGCAGCATAGTTGTCTTCTAGGGTGATACTCACAAGTAAACTCTAGATCTGAATTGAATCCTTTAATTTGTATTATACTGCGTTTATCCAATCTAAAAACATTGTGTAATCTGCCCTTTTTGTATTAGTCGTCATCGTTAACGATTTTTTAGAAGTGAAATCAATAGAATATAGTTTACATACATAGTGGACTTGCATAGAACATTTTTTGGTTTCCGTTGTCAACTCTCTCACAGCTAAAACGAAACTGATCCACGTTCGATAAATTCAGAGGGAGCAATGGGAGAGGAGTAACTCTGTGACGTCACCTCTTTCGAAGGGGGAACCATCTACATTGAACGAATGGCAATGTTTTCAAAAGTATATCCACGATAAAATTCTGCTTTGTTCCAATTAATATACCAATAAATTGAGTATAAGCATTTGAGTCACATCAACAAAGTTTCATACAATAGTCCAATGGGGGAGAATCACCTTTTATTATAATGTTAAGTGTTTGCCGTGATAATATCTTCCATTGAAGGGATAGCTCTAGAAAAGCATCATCCAAAATCAAATATGTTCCTATATATACAAGATTTAAGCTAATTCTCTCTTTCTCAAATTTATTAATTTTTCAATCCTATCACTCTGAATGCTGACTCTAGACTGACCATGATTCATTAGCCTAACATTCTAACAAAAAGAAAGGGAACATTTTCGATTTCGAAACAATTTTATTGTACAATTACAACAATAATACTACACATGTACAATTAGCGATACAGCTTATTGTCTTATATATGCTTCACTAATGCACTTAAAGCACTTTGAAGTCTATTCACAAGCGCTATATCAACTTTTGCAACGAAGCATAATTGATCCTCCATTTTAAATTTGCACAAGGATATCACATATCTTGCATATACTTCATCCCATTCCAGACAAAGCCGTGATCCTTTTGTGATTTCCACCGCAATGTTTGGTGCTCTTTTATCATTGCTACCAACTCCACTATCAACTTCTAATAGTGTAAACATTCCACTCACCATTATTACAAATATATCCTAATGAGTAAAGTCAAACTGTTCTCACTCCTTGAGTTCTATTCACACACTAGTAAAAACTATTGCAAAAATCCTTTCCTTATATTCTCTACAATCCTGTCCCGCTAACATTTCCGACTCCCTGATTGGCTTAGAAAGAGACACGTGATCTTGTCCATTAGAATCAATAATTTCCCGCCGATTATGTAATAAATTTCTCAAAAACTACTTTACCTCTAGTGGATCAATGCATTGCCCAATTAGAATTCAGTGTGCATGTACAAACTTCGTCCCGGAGTAAATACACTTAGAAACAACAAATAAATAGACCTCGAAAATGGTGTCATTGACCCATTAGTGGATCAATAATCCTTGAATAAATTATAACCTGTCGGTGTTAGACTCAATTATAGATGGCAGCACATTTGTTCGTTTTATATCTATTGGGGCTTCCCTACTAATATATAGTGTTCTTGCATTTAATAAGTTATAAGAAAAAGCAACAGTCTAAAAAGTTTGTAATTTTTGAAATGCAAATTGACCGAAGAATGATATCCTGATATTCGTAAATTGGCATACCAATTCTCCGAAAGATATTTGTATCGTAGACAGTTATCTCCTAATGCCAATTTCCAAAGGAGCGCTGGAGCGGGCTCCCAACTTGATGCAACGGCTGTCAGAAAGACACATTCCCAGCTGCCTGCCTCCGTGGAGAAAATCATAATAAGGCCGAAAAATTTAGAAGATCAATAAGTACACATTTTGTCAATTTATGATATAAAAAGAAACACTTCCCAATTGGGTGCATATTTTGGTAAAGAAATGCAAATTTTAAGTGCTTCTTCTCAGAAATTTTTTTTTTGAGTGTCCAGGTTTTTGCCATAGATGACGCAAGTAGTAGGAACCTATCATGAGTTCCGACGAGTACATAATTTATGCATGTTTTCATGGATTTTCTCACTGAGAATGTTTTTTCATGGTTTTTCTCACTGAGGATAATTTATTAATGGTTTATTGATCCATGAAATGGAGAGAATTTCTGATAAATTGATTTGCATAATCGAGGGGAACTAGATTTCTGAGAAATTGATTACATAATCGACGGGGAATTCTGTCATGAGGGATTCTATTTTTTAATATGGCTTCTCTGGTTTTTAGGCTTAGCGATAAATTCAGGAATTAATATTCTTTCGAAGTCTTAATAAGGCAACTTGATTCTTGATTTCATCTCTTGGATAACATAGATTTAAGATGTTTCTAAGTGCAACAGATACAGAGGGAAATGCATATGGCTTCACTTAGGGAAAGAGATGAAGCATTTAGTTTGCGGTGTATATGCGATATGTAATTTAAAATTATTTAGGTCTGAGAGATAAGTTAATATTCTATCGAAACCTTAATAGTTTAGCTAGGAAAACCTTAGAGATAAAGACAGATTGAATATATTTTACGCGGGAAATTGTTTCCTGGGAATTTCAAATGTGACAGCGCAGGGATGCCGAAACGAAGAAACACACAGAGATTACTTTTAGGGGATTATTTGGGCGAAACAGTTTGAGTTGAGACAGTTTAGAAGATGATTTAGGCAAAACAGTTTGAGACATTTTAGAAGATGATTTGGGGTGAAACTCTTAGGTCGTTATAATACACAATCTCCATTTGAACAGTGTCGTGAGGTCCCCTACCCCATCCCCAAAAGGCCCCATCCCCCGGGCCCCCAAAGGACGTCCTCCCCCCAAAGGCCCCCTAGCACCCCAAAGGGGTGGGGCCATCTCCCCTCCCCCTCTCCTCCCACTCCCTCACATCCCCACTCCTCCCCCTTCCCTTCCCTCTCCTCCCCCCATTTTTTATACTTTTTTTGCGCACATGTGTTTTGATGTTCAAAGTTTATTTTGGATCTTTTTCGTTGAAATGCAAGAGTTGGATTATTTCAGTAGTGTTTTGTCGTGGTTTACCTTGTCACTGTTACATTCTCGTGATATTTCAAAGTTAATTTTAAATCTGTTTTGTTGAAATGCAAATTTGGATAATTTCAGTAGCGTTTTGTCGTGGTTCACAATGTAACTTTAACATTCTCTTGATGTTTCAAAGTTAATATGGATTTTTTTTCGTTGAAATGCAGGAGTTAGATTACTTTAAATTTGTTTCGTCGATGTATACCTTGTCACTGTTATATTTTCGTAAAGTTTAAAAGTTCATTTCGGATTTTTTTCGTTGAAATGCAAGAGATAGAACATTTCACTTGTGTTTTGTCGTGGTTTACCTTGTCACTGTTACATTCTCTTGATGTTTCAAGGTTCAAGGTTCAAGGTTTAATTTTAAAATATCTGTACAAAATAGACATAAATACAGGGTAAACACCGGAGACACAAGGTCGAATGACAAAAACCCGGTACATTAATCGGAATAAACCTATTTGACAACAAAAAAATAAATAAGAGTTATTCCATGACTCACCAATAGACGGGCACCCACCCCACAAACCCACCGATACCGGGCAAAGAACCACCGAAAATACCAATAAAAAAAAAACAAAAAAAAAACAACGGGCGAAAAAGGGTAACCGATGACCGGCAACTCACAGGGCAAAACACCCAACAAAACAATATTATCAAATATACCCAGATTTTCAATATATTATTAATTATTAAAATTATTTATAAGGATAGAATGAAGTTGCTTTTTTATATTTGGAAGAGATTTGCTGCAATCAATTAATGGTAGATGAAGACACCATGAACCCGTGATTGAAAATAATGGCGAGAACCGTGATCTCTCTGTGCTTAATTTTAGGTGCTGAATGTTCCATTTATGTCGGGTTTCATAAGAATGGGCATGTTGCACAGGGAAAAAATTATTTGAACGAAAGTACGTAGGTAGTTCCGACCGGTCATATTTTACCTTAAATAAAAAAGAATTGAGGGTGAATATCTGTGAAACAGGCAAAATATTAGTTACAAGATATAGAGTTTCAGTTTTACTCTTATTAGGATAGGAAGACGGTGATGGTAAATATTTCTTTAAAATTAGAAGAGTCCGGTTTTGAAGAATTTGTATCGGTTTCACATGACATCTGAATGTTGCCAAATATATTAGAGGACAATACGTAAGATGGGAATGAACCAACGCAAAATAAATTAGACGTAGGATTTCATATGGAAAAAAATGCTGAAACCATCGCATTATACCAACCCCCTGAGCAACTTTAACCCGTAATCTATTACAATGTTCTTTATATGACAGATTTTCATCAATAATAATACCTAGATACCGGAACGAAGTTACCCTTTGAATTTGAATATTTGTAGCATGATAAAATATTGCTGAAATTCCTTGTGCATTCTGCCCAATTCCACTATAAATGATAAATTTGGTTTTTGATGCATTTAATAACAAACGATTAGCTTTTAGCCATACAAGAAGTTGTGAAAATACGATTTGCAGCTTCTCATTGAGATCCTCTTACGAATATCCAGTAAGTGATGATCCGGTATCATCAGCGAAAAGTACCTTCAGACCAAGGTTTTCTGTCGCTGATGGAAGGTCATTTATATATATTATAAAAAGCAGTGGTCCCAGGATTGAACCTTGCGGGGCACCAATATTTGACAACAGACATGGATCCGAAACTGTGTCGTTGATCATAGTCACTTGGGAGCGACGACTTAGGTAAGATGCGATAAAATCGTGCGCTGGTCCTCGTATCCCACCGTGGTTTAATTTATACAACAATATTTCATGGCTTAACGAATCGAAGGCCTTCTCAAGGTCCAAAAATATACTCGCCGGGATCCATTTTTTGTCCAGACACTCGTGAATGAATTGTACCATAGTTAATATAGCATCCTGCGTACTATGCTCTTTTCTAAATCCATATTGTGTTTTTGAAAAATAGTCTTTTGAACAGAGAAACTTATACATTCGATTATAAAAACATCGCTCCATTACTTTAGAAAAACCCGAAAGAATAGAAATGGGTCTATAATTTGAGCAATTAGTCCGGTCTCGAACTTTTATATAGTGGTAACACTTTCGCTTTTTTAAAAGGATCCGGAAAAGTTCCCGATCTAAATGACAGATTTATTAAATGACACATAACTTTATTAATACTAGGTAAAATGGCTTTAACAATATTGGTCGACGACTCATCAATCGCCGGGGAATTTCCATTATTTAAAAGCTTAACAACCTTAGCAAGCTCTTCTTGTGTTACCGGAGTTAAAAACATAGAATTCTCAGAAGGACTTCTTAGGTACTTGGGATAATTACATTGTCCATGGGACATATTATGTTGGAGCTTATTAGCTATTGACTGCCCGATTGAGACGAAAGGAAAATTTATGTAATTTGCCATTTCTAGTTCCCTTTCAATTGTATTACCATGGGCATCCCGTATTTTTGATGGTGAAGAAGACGTCCGTGATCGATTTAAACATGAGTTGATTAGTTCCCAAGTTTTCTTTGGGGACTTACTTACTTCATTAAAAGAATCGAAATAAAATTTCATTTTAGCATTGCGTATTATTTTTGAAAGTAGGTTTTTATAATTTTTGAAGGTTCTTCTATTTTCTTCACTTTCGAAAGATATTAAAGTTTTATAGAGATTGTTTTTATGTTTTATTGACGTCAAAAGGGCTGGCGATATCCATGGTTGGATGGGTTGATTATATTTCCTTTTCTCTTTTTTTTACTCTTGGGCACGACTCATCAAGTGCAGCATGAAATCCCTCTAAAAAATAATCCGTCGCAGAGTTTATTTCATCAGCATCAAATACAGGAGACCAATCAGTTAAATTCACTTTATCCTTTAAACATACTAGATTTTTTTATTAATAATCCGGGTTGCTGTTTCTGGTGATTTTATTTTATGAATCTGGTATCTCATATCAGACATTAAAAAAAAATGATCAGAGAAATCCGTAAGAACAACCTGTGAAGACGTGGCTGGTGTTGTTAAAAATATGTTGTCAATGAGAGTTGCACTAGTCGATGCAACACGCGTTGGAATTTTACACGAAGGAATTAGTGAATTCGATGACATTAATGTAATAAATTCTGTTGTATGGGTATTTTCTTTAAATTCTAGTAGATTTCTATTATAATCCCCCATAACTAAAACATCCTTATCATCCAGAGATGCTAGTAAAGACTCCAGAGATTGCAAAAAAGCGGTATTGGGGCCGACGGGGGCTTATACACAACACAAACTTGAATTTTTTTAGTCCCAAGCCGACATTCAACCGCCAGTATTTCGCAAACTTTTTCAACATTATATTTTCCAGGTTCTGGCAGTTACTCAACTGCGCTCCATCATTCAAAAATAAGCCAAGGCCACCTTTTTCACTGACTAGTCGATTCTTATCAACGAATTTACATCCAGGAATTTTCACATTGTAATGGATCTCATCATTGGCAAATGTTTAACAAATACTCAAAATGTAATTTTGATTTGCTGGCAATAAATTTGTTGGTTCATCAATAGAACTCATGAGTCCTTGTACATTCACAAACCCCATTCGCAATGAATTATCTTCAAGTCTGTTTATTTCATCAGGAGAAACGTAAGATGACGGTTTTATTTTAGAAAAAGTGTTATTTTCTCTTTGACCGAATACATTAAAAGTTTAATAAAGTAAAGATTGGTTATGGGGTTTCCCCTCCAAAGCCACCAGTCTATGGGTCCCCCCCCCCCGCACCCGCAAACTTTAAAGTCAACTAAGTAATATTCGAAAGATCCCACCCCGCGCCAGTAAGCCCACGTGATAAGGAGCCCGTACCACTGCCGAGTCATGAAAACCTACTATGCTTATCATCCTTCGAGAAGATCCAAGTTGAGAAGGTATAAGTAGAACAGAAATAATTGGGGTAGAAATAATCAAAATAAACTTGAACCGAGCTAGCCTAAATAACACATAAAAATAAAAAATCAACATATCTCAAACACAAAAACGAAACAATTATCAATCTAGAGCGGGATTGATCTAACATCATAAACTAGTCGCCGTTAATATTTCTTATGCTTTTGCCCACTGCGACTCAGAATCCGATTTATACTCTAGCCATAGTTTAGCCCCTTTTTGTTTCATTCGTGTGAGTTGAGCGGATCCATTTCAGTAGTGTTTTGTCGTAGTTTACCTTGTCATTGTTACATTTTCTTGTTGTTTCAAAGTTCATATTAGGTTTTTGTTGAAATACAAGAGTTGGAATATTTAAGTATTTTTTTGTCGTGGTTTACCTTGTCACTGTTACATTCTCTTGTTGTTTCAAAGTTCATAAGGAATTTTTTCGTTGAAATGCAAGAGTTGAAATATTTTAGTAGATTTTTGTTGTGGTTTACCATGTTAGTGTTATATTCTCTTGATATTTCAAAGTACATATGGATTTTTTTTCATTGAAATGCAAGAATTGGATTGTTTCAGTAGTGTTTTGTCTTGGTTTACAATGTCACTGTTACATTCTCTTGATGTTTCAAAGTTCATTTTGGATCTTTTTCGTTGAAATGCAAGAGATGGAATATTTCAGTAGTGTTTTGCCGTGGTTTACCTTGTCACTCTTACATTCTCTTGACGTTTCAAATTTCATTTTGGATCATTTTCGTTGAATTGCAAGAGTTGGAATATTTCAGTAGTGTTTTCTCGTGGTTTACCTTTTCACTGTTACATTCTCTTGATGTATTAAAGTTGAATTTTGATTTTTTTTTTTGAAATGTAAGATTTGCAATATTTAAATAGTGATGTTTTGCGGTTTACCATATCACTGTTACATTCTCTTGTTGTTTCAAAGTTAATTTAAAATTTTTTTTTGTTGAAATGTAAGATAGGAATATTTAAGTAGTGTTTTCTCGTGGTTTACCATGTCACTGTTATATTCTCTTGATGTTTCAAAGTTCATTCGGATTTTTCTTTTCGTTGAAATGCAAGAGTTGGAATATTTCAGTAGTGTTTTTTCGTGGTTTACCATATTACTGTTACATTCTCTTGATGTTTCAAAGTTCATTTTGGATTTTTTTTCGTCGAATTTTTTTTGTTGAAATGTAAGAGTTGGAATATTTCAGTAGTGTTTTTTCATGATTTACCTTCTCACTGTTATATTCTCTTGATGTTTTGAAGTTCATTTTGGAATTTTTTTTGTTGAAATGTAAAAGTCGGAATATTTCAGTAGTGATTTGTCGTGGTTTACCATGTCACTGTTACATTCTCCTGATGTTTCAAAGTTCATTTTGGATTTTTTTCATTGAAATGCAAGAGATGGAATATTTCAGTAGTGTTTTGCCGTGGTTTACCTTGTCACTCTTACATTCTCTTGACGTTTCAAATTTCATTTTGGATCATTTTCGTTGAATTGCAAGAGTTGGAATATTTCAGTAGTGTTTTCTCGTGGTTTACCTTGTCACTGTTACATTCTCTTGATGTTTCAAAGTTCATTTTTGATTTTTTTTTTTGAAATGTAAGAGTTGGATTATTTCAGTAGTGTTTTGTCGTGGATTACCATGTCACTGTTACATTCTCTTGATGTTTAAAAGTTCATTTAAAATTTTTTTTTGTTGAAATGTAAGATAGGAATATTTAAGTAGTGTTTTCTCGTGGTTTACCAAGTCACTGTTACATTCTCTTGATGCTTCAAACTTCATTTGGATTTTTTTTCGTTGAAATGCAAGATTTGGAATATTTCAGTAGTGTTTTTTCGTGGTTTACCATATTACTGTTACATTCTCTTGATGTTTCAAAGTTCATTTTGGAATTTTTTTCGTCGAATTTTTTTGTTGAAATGTAAGAGTTGGAATATTTCAGTAGTGTTTTTTCATGATTTACCTTCTCACTGTTATATTCTCTTGATGTTTTGAAGTTCATTTTGGAATTTTTTTTTGTTGAAATGTAAGAGTCGGAATATTTCAGTAGTGATTTGTCGTGGTTTACCATGTCACTGTTACATTCTCCTGATGTTTCAAAGTTCATTTTGGATTTTTTTCATTGAAATGCAAGAGTTGGAATATTTCAGTAGTGGTTTGTCGTGGTTTACCTTGTCACTGTTAAATTCTCTTGATGTTTCAAAGTTCATTTTGGATTTTGTTCGTTGTACTGCAAGAGTTGGAATATTTCAGTAGTGTTTTATCATGGTTTACCTTGTCACTGTTACATTCTCTTTATTGATGTTTCAAAGTTCATTTTAGATTTTTTTTTCGTTGAATTGTAAGAGTTGGAATATTTCATTAGTGTTTTGTCGTGGTTTATATTGTCACTGTTACATTCTCTTGATGTTTCAAAGTTCATTTTGGATTTCATTCCTTGAAATATACGAGTTGGAATATTTCAGTGGTGTTCAGTCATGGTTTACCTTGTCACTCTTACATTCTCTTAATGTTTCAAATTTCATTTAGGATTTTTTTTCGTTGTAATGTAAGAGTTGGAATATTTCAGTAGTGTTTTATTGTTAGGTTAGGTTAGCCTATGTACGCATGCGTATATAGGTTAACCTAACCTAACCTAACCTAAATTAATCCAACTTTTTGCGTATCTCTCTCACTATGAACTTTGAAATATCAAGAGAATGTAACAGTGACAAGGTAAATCACAATAAAATACTATTGAAATATTCCAACTCTTACATTTCAACAAAAAAAAATCCAACATGAACTTTGAAATATCATGAGAATGTAATAGTGACATGGTAAACCACAATAAAACACTATTGAATCAATCCAACTCTTGCTTTTCAACGAAAAAGATCAATAATGAACTTTGAAACATCAAGAGAACGTAACAGTGACATGGTAAACCACAACAAAACACTACTGAAATATTCCAACTCATGCATTTAAACGAAAAAAAATCCAAAATGAACTTTGAAACATCAAGAGAATGCAACCGTATCAAGGTAAATCATGAGAAAACATTACTGTAATATTCCAACTTTTGCATTTCAACGAAAAAAAAAACAAAATGAACTTTGAAACATAAAGAGAATATAACAGTGACAAGGTAAACCACAACAAAACACTACCGAGATATTCCAACTCACGCATTTCAAAGAAAAAAAATCCAAAATGAACTTTGAAACATCAAGAGAATGTAACAGTGACATGGTAAACCACGACAAATCACTACTAAAATGTTCCAACAAACATTTCAATTAAATTTCAACAAATTAGGAATTACAATTCCTCTTAAATTTCAACAAAAAAAAATTCCAAAATGAACTTTGAAACATCAAGAGAATGTAACAGTGAGAAGTTAACCCACGAGAAAATATTTATTCCTGAATTTATCGCTAATCCTAAAGACCAGAGAAGCCATATTTAAAAATGGAATCCCTCATGATAGAATTCCCCTTCGATTATGTAATCAATTTATCAGATATCTAGTTCCCCTTGATTATGCAAATCAATTTCTATGAAATTTTCTCCTCTTCATGGATCAATAAACCATGAATAAATTATCCTCAGTGAGAAAAACCATGAAAGAACATTCTCAGTGAGAAAAACCATGAAAACATGAATAAATTATGTACTCGTCGGAACTCATGATAGGTTCCTACTGCAAGTAAACAATTTTCACCGAAATAAGGTATTTTAACAATTATTCTAAGCCGGTAAATCCTCCGGCTTTCACATATAGTCTATTTTTGTAAATGTTTTATATGTATTTTTTTTCGTTTTAATTATATTTGGTGTTAACTAGCCGTTTTGACGGAGGTTTAAAAAGCGTCTTTTGGACAAATAAAACAACTAGTGAAAAAATATTTTATCTTTGAGAATTTGAAATGGACCAATTTTAGCTAAGAAATGACACGTTTTTGGATCGTCAGGGGACATATTTATTGACCAAAAAGTTGACAAGCCTGTTTACAGATATTGCGCAGTTTTGGTAGTGTTGTGAGATCTAAAGGAGAGGATTACACTTTCTCGAGATCAAATTATCCTTTTTTCGACTGAATTATGCTACGCTTTTGGTTCCTGTTCCTAAATTTAACGAACAAGTTAGTCAGTTATATATTAGGATTTAGTCTGATAACACACAATTCAAATTCCGTCTTATCGTAACTAAATAACAAAAAACAAGTCATTTCAACTGAAATTAAGGAGCAACATTAAAACTTAAAATGAACCAAAATTATTACGTATATGAGGGAGGTCACTCCTTCGTCAATACTTCGCTCTTTACGCCAAGGTTTGAATTTTGTCCCAATTCTTTAAGAATGGTTCCTGAATCACAAAGGCCGTTTAATTAGAATAAATAGCTGTTTTAAAAGTACTAAAAAACTTTAGCTTAAAGATCGAGGTATTGACGAGGGAATGAACCCCTCATTTACTTAATAATTTCGGTTCGTTTTAAGTTTTGATGTTGCTCCTTACTTTCAGTTGAAAAAAATGTTTTTTTTATTTAATTTCTGATTGTTTTTAAATAATAATGGGAAATCCAGTTCCCTTCCATGGAAAATTCCCTCCCCCATGAAACATTCCTTCATGAAAAAGGTCCAGAGGGGGCCAGCTGCCCCTCAATAAACTTGGTCACTAGAAATGACACTAGAAATTTTAATTTCTGATCAAATGCGACCACTCGGGATCTTCTATGATCACTTGCTCGATATGATCACTCCCGGGAAAGAAAACTAACGCAAACGAATAATCTTTCTTCTGGTAAAAAAATGCAAGATTCCACATTTTTTTTACATAGGAGCTTGAAACCTATCAAGGAGAGTTCTCTGATATGCTGAATCTGATGCAGTGATTTTCATTGAGATCACTTGATGTTTTGGAGGTGTTAGTAGTGGAGGGGTTCCAGTGCCGATCAGAGCCTAGCAATCAGATCCGATCAGGCCCTAGCAACCAGCAGGTATTATTGAATATTGATCGATTGGGCACACCTGGTTGTTATTTGATAGTTTAGGGGATGCTATTGTTTACCTATGCAAATTTTTTGAGAATGACATCATTTTGCGTGTCAATGACACTTGTTTTGATAGAGCTTAAGCAAGATTTGTTTTGATCTGCTTACCTCAGTATTGGAAAAGATTTCAGTGCGTCACAAATGTAAAATTGATTTTTGTTCATAGGATATATTTTAGAAATGAATGCCTTTACTCCGTTGAAAGTTGAAGGTGATAGCAGCAGTGAAATAAAACCAAAAGTACCCAATTTTGCAGTAGAAGTTACAAGGGCTTGTCGGCTGACCCTTGAATGGGATGAGATGTTTGCAAGATATGTGATAACATTGAGCAAATTCAAGTTGGAAGAAGAGTTATGTTTTGCAGCAAAACTGACTCTAATACATATACAGAGACTACAAGACGGATTAAAACCTTAGCGAAATATATTGAAGACAACGATTTGATTCAGTATGTAAAAAAGAGTAAGAGTATCAGTGCAAAAGAAAATATTCTCTCAAAGAATGCTTGACTATATTGTGAAAGATTAATCTTCGTCTTTGGATTATTGTATGAGACTTATTCGTCACGGGCCAAAAGCATTCACTCAATTTATTGAGATACTAGTCGAAACAAAACAAAATGATATTGTGGATTTGCTTTTGAACACTATCTATTCGTTTAAGACTCTAACCAAAGAATTGTCTTGCATGGCAACAACAAATAAGTAAAAAAACCAGACCAAAAAGGTATTGTGACGTCACTCGATTACTTCTCCTCTCTCTAGAAGTAAAGAGAACATTTATTTTATCGATCGCAAGTCAGTTTCCAATTGGAAGTGAGGCAGTCAACAGTTAAAAAATGTTCTACACATGTCCACTATGTTTGTATTGATTAAAAAAAACTTTCCGAAAAATAAGCTTTTCAAACAAAAATTAAAGGCCATTTTAAACTTAAGCTCAGCAGATACAAATATCTGTTAAAATTTCAACTCAAAACGACCAGAAATTACTATTAAAGAATAAATGAAACCCAAAACGAACAGAAATTAAATAAACAATCATAGCAAAAAACATACAACAAGTAATATTACAAATGAAAAAATAAATCTCAAAGCGAATAATACTTAGGCTGAACATGAAAATCAAGCTTAAAGCAAAAAAAATGCTATTGAAGTATAAATGAAACTTAAAACGAACAGAAATTAAATAAACAATCAATGCAAACAAACAAACAATAGATATTAATATAAATGAATAAGTATATCTTGAAACGAGTGAAACTTGAATTGAATATGAAAATCAGGCTTGAAAAGAACGCAAATCACTACGAACAAGAGTTTGGGTTTCGCCTCCTTGTCTCACTGTAAAAGTCTAAAACCTACCGCGTCATTGGCGCTTTACTGAAAACCAATTTTATTAAAAATATTTTTTTTGTAATTAATACTAAAAATTAACAATAAAACTAGAGTAAAATTTTGAACCGATAAGTTTTAAGCAATTAATACCATTATACATCAAATATTCAGTGCAATTTACTAGTTCTTTGTATGTTCAAGCCAAACATAGCTTCACTATAAACAAGAGTTTGGATACTGCCCACTTCCTCCATGCCTCCCCCCTCCATGCCCTTTTTTCCCCAAGTGCATCAAAAAAGATAGCCACTTGTTAAAAATAGTTAAAAGGCTAGATAACAAAATCTCTGGTGTCGAAAAAATCCCCCTGGGCCCTGGGACAGAGGTTATAAGTTATGCCCTGGGGGCATATATGGTTCTTATGGAGGGGATGCTCGCATAAACTTCAAATTAAAGGCCATCCGTCTCCAATGTTTTATTTATTTTTTATTTTTTCCAGAGGCACTTCATACGGAATGGGTTGTCGTATAAACTTCAAAGGGGGGTCATTCAATGGGAAATCGTAACTTCTATTGCCATGTCTAAAGGTCAAAAGTGATTGGAAGGCAACTAACACCCTATTCATGCCCGCCATTTCTCCAAACATATCAAATCAAAATTTTGAGATAGCCATTTTGTTCTACGCAGTTTATTTCCAAATAGAAACTATGTTTTTGAGGAAGACACTCCCCCAACAGCCGTTGGAGAAAGGGTTGTATCTGCTAAGCTTAAGTTTAAAATGGCCTTTACTTTTCTTTGAAAAACTTATTTTTCGGAAGGTTTTTTTTAATCAATACAAACATAGTCGACATATGTAGAAAATTTTTTCACTGTTGACTTTCTCACTTCCAATAGGAAACTGACTTGCGATCGATAAAATAAATGTTCTCTTTACTTCTAGAGAGAGGAGAAGTAATTGAGTGACGTCACAATACCTTTTTGGTCAGTTTTTGTTTTGCTTATTTGTTGTTGCCATGCAAGACAATTCTTTGGTTAGAGTCTTAAACGAATTTCTAGGTAGTGTTCATAAGCAAATCCACAATATCATTTTGTTTTGTTTCGATTAGTATCTTAATAAATTGGGTAAATACTTTTGGCCCGTGACATATAAGTCTCATACAATAATCCAAAGACGAAGATTAATCTTTCACAATATAGTCAAGCATTCTTTGAGAGAATATTTTCTTTTGCACTGATACTCTTACTCTTTTTTACATACTGAATCAAATCGTTGTCTTCAATATATTTCGCTAAGGTTTTAATCCGTCTTGTAGTCTCTGTATATGTATTAGAGTCAGTTTTGCTGCAAAACATAACTCTTCTTCCAACTTGAATTTGCTCAATGTTATCACATATCTTGCAAACATCTCATCCCATTCAAGGGTCAGCCGACAAGCCCTTGTAACTTCTACTGCAAAATTGGGTACTTTTGGTTTTATTTCACTGCTGCTAGCACCTTCAATTTTCAACGGAGTAAAGGCATTCATTTCTAAAATATATCCTATGAACAAAAATCAATATTCACATTTGTGACGCACTGAAATCTTTTCCAATACTAAGGTAGGTAGATCAAAACAAATCTTGCTTAAGCTCTATCAAAAAAAGTGTCATTGACACGCAAAATGAAGTCATCCTAAAAAAATTTGCATAGGTGAATAATAGCATCCCCTAAAGTATTAAATAACAACCAGATGTGCCCAATAGATCAATAGTCAATAGTACCTGCTGGTTGCTAGGGCCTGATCGGATCTGATTGCTAGGCTCTGATCGGCACTGGAACCCCTCCACTACTAACACCTCCAAAACATCAAGTGATCCCAATGAAAATCTCTGCATCAGATTCAGCATATCAGAGAACTCTCCTTGATAGGTTTCAAGCTCCTATGTACAAAAATGTGGAATTTTGCATTTTTTTTTACCAGAAGAAAGATTATTCGTTTGTGTTAGTTTTCTTTCCCGGGAGTGATCATATCGAGCAAGGGATCATAGAAGATCGCAAGAGCTCGCATTTGATCTGAAATCAAAATTTCTGGTGTCATTTTTAGTGACCAAATATATTGGGGGCAGCTGGCCCCCTCTGGACCTTTCTCATGAAGGAATGTTTCATGGGGGAGGGAATTTTCCAGGGAGGGGAGCTGGATTTCCCAGCATTATTTAAAAGCGATCAGAAATTAAATAGTAAAAAAACCATTTTTTTCAACTGAAAGTAAGGAGCAACATCAAAATTAAAACGAACCGAAATTATTATGTAAATGAGGGGGTCATTCCCTCGCCAATACCTAGCTCTTTACACTAAAATCTTTTTAGTACTTTTAAAACAGCTATTTATTCTAATTAAACGGCCTCTGTGATTCAGGAACCATTCTTAAAGAATTGGAACAAAATTCGAACTTTAGCGTAAAGAGCGAAGTATTGACGAAGGAGTGACCTCCTTCATATGCGTAGTAATTTTGGTTCGTTTTAAGTTTTAATGTTGCTCCTTACTTTCAGTTGAAGTGACTTGTTTTTTGTTATATAGTTACGATAAGACGGAATTTGAATTGTGTGTTATCAGACTAAATCCCAATATATAACTGATTAACTTGTTCGTTAAATTTAGGATCAGGAACAAAAAGCGTAGCATAATTCAGTCGAAAAAAGGATAATTTTGATCTCAAGAAAGTGTAATCCTCTCCTTCAGATCTCACAACACTACCAAAACTGCGCAATATCTGTAAACAGGCTTGTCAACTTTTTGGTCCATAAATATGTCCCCTGAGGATCCAAAAACGTGTCATTTTTTAGCTAAAATTGGTCCATTTCAAATTCTCAAAGATAAAGTTTTTTTTCACCAGTTGTTTTATTTGTCCAAAAGACGCTTTTTAAGCTTCCGTCAAAACGGCTAGTTAACACCAAATATAATTAAAACGAAAAAAATACATATAAAACATTCACAAAAATAGACTATATGTGAAAGCCAGAGGATTTACCGGCTTAGAATAATTGTTAAAATACCTTATTTTGGTGAAAATTGTTTACTTGCAGTAGGAACCTATCATGAGTTCCGACGAGGACATAATCTATGCATGTTTTCATGGTTTTTTTCACTGAGAATGTTTTTTCATGGTTTTTCTCAC
The DNA here is from genome assembly GCF_049724085.1 of Artemia sp. Qi Xiang Cuo. Lineage (NCBI taxonomy): Eukaryota > Metazoa > Arthropoda > Branchiopoda > Anostraca > Artemiidae > Artemia > Artemia sp. Qi Xiang Cuo. Next base: position 472,002 of record NW_028300808.1, read on the forward strand.
TGAGGATAGATAATTCATGGTTTATTGATCCATGAAGGGGAGAAAATGTCATAGAAATTGATTTGCATAATCAAGGGGAACTAGATTTCTGAGAAATTGATTACATAATCAAAGGGGAATTCTATCTTGAGGGATTCCATTTTTAAATATGGCTTCTCTGGTCTTTAGGATTAGCGATAAATTCAGGAATAAATATTCTTTCGAAGTCTTAATAATGCAACTTGATTCTTGATTTCATATCTTGGATAACATAGATTTAAGATGTTTCTAAGTGCAATAGATACAGAGGGGAATGCATATGGCTTCACTTAGGGGAAAAGATGAAGCATTTAGTTTGCAGTGTATATGCAATATGTAATTTAAAATTCTTTAGGTCTGAGATATAAATTAAGAACAATTTCCTTTCTTAATGTCCCTCCTAAACCAATTTTACAACTTGGAGTACTCATCCTTTTCACCAACAACTTTACTTTATGGCTTTTTGAATACCCGAACAGCAAGCAATACTTTCAAAAGGCTTTTTTATATCTTTTCAGAATAAGTTCTTTTCTTAATATCCCTCCTAAACCAACTTTACAACTTGAAGTACTCATCCTTTTCAACCACAACTTTACTTTATGGCTTTTTGAATACCGCAACACCAGGCAATACTTTCAAAGGGTTTTTTATATCTTTTCAGAACAAGCGCTTTTCTTAATGTCCCTCCTAAACCAATTTTACAACTTGAAATACTCATCCTTTTCACCCACAACTTTATTTTATGGCTTTTTGAATACCCCAACACCATGCAATACTTTCAAAACGCCTTTTTATATCTTTTCAGAACAAGTTCCTTTCTTAATGTCCCTCCTAAAACAATTTTACAACTTGAAGTACTCATCCTTTTCACCCACAACTTTACTTTATGGCTTTTTGAATACCCTTACACCAAGCAATACTTTCAAAAGGCTTTTTTGTATCTTTTCAGAACAAGTCCTTGTCTTAATATTCCTCCTAAACCAATTTTACAACTTGAAGTACTCATCCTTTTCACACACAACTTTACTTTATGGCTGTTTGAATACCCCAACACCATGCACTACTTTCAAAAGGCCTTGTTATATCTTTTCAGAACAAGTTCCTTTCTTAATGTCCCTCCTAAACCCATTTTACAAATTGAAGTGCTCATCCTTTTCACCTACAACTTTACTTTATGGCTTTTTGAATACCTCAACACTCAGCAGAGTTTTCACAACGAAGTGAAGAAAAGTTCAAGTTCTCTTCTGAATTTTCTCAAAGAAAAAAAAGTTATAGTCCAATTCTAATTTTCTCCAAAGAAAATAAAAAATCTCCGACTTTTCTAATAACTACTCTAAGCGTTGACATGCTAACGTATCCTAAATAATAGAAATATAACAAAGTAATGCATAAAATGTTTTTATTGAAATAACAACATGTAGAATATTAACATAAAGGTATATTACGTACATTATAATGCACCATTAATATCTTTCAGTCACTTTGAGCATTTTGAATCTGTTCCATAAAATAAATCATTGGTTTCTCTATCTATACTATAGTTAATCACTTCTCTTAGTTCATAACCGTTTGAACAATCATTATTCCATTTCGATTCATATACAATTTTTACTGGGATGTCGCATACATTTTCAATACACATTTCATATTTGCTATTATTTAATTCATTGACCATATGATCTTTGGTAGCAATAATGTTCACTTATGCTGTATTTTCCATTAATTTATCTTGACATTCATTAGTGATATTGGCTGCCAATTCTCTTTTTATTTTTACTGTGATTTCATTGTCTATTGTCACACTATTTTTACAGACAAGATATTATTTTTACAGATATTATTTTTGTGATTTCATTGTCTATTATCACATTATTTTTACAGAGGTAACAGTTCTGGCACGTTGACAAGATATGATTTATGATGTTGGTGCAGCTGTATGCATTTCTTCTTTTTCCCTTTGCTTTCATTCGAAAGCTAACATCGTAAAGATGACGATAAGATCTATCAACGGCTAACATGTTACCAGAACCATTAGCTAGAAGTTGTCCTTCTTCATCAACTATTATTTTTATGTTGGCATTCTCTTTGAGCACTAGCTTCTCTGGAAATGATACCTTCATATATCCACCATTTGAATTATGGAAATTCTTGAGTACTTCAAAGGAATTTAACTCCTCACTTTCATGATAACGTAGGCATACATTCCCAATAAGATCTCCACAACTACTTTTTTAATAGTTCAAATATATCAATTTGTCAGCATTCAAGGCAACGATGACTTTATCATGCATACACACTTTCCTCGAATAATTCATTTTCACTAATTTTTTAAATATGATGTGACGCACCACTCTAAGTGAACCTAAATTAACCTAACTTTTTGCATGTTTCTCTCATTATGACTGTGTGTCTGAGCGGGTGTGCTGCCATCTATAACAACATGAAATATGCTTGCGGCTATGGTAATCGTACTCTAAGCTCGCTCTTACATCGGAAGTGGCCTTTCCAGTGGTACTCCCTGGTAGGTTATCGAGACTATCTAGTTTATTGCATGTATTAGATAGTAATTTTCATCCATTGGACAGATAAACACCAAAATCATATTTAAAAAAGAAGTGAAAATGAATTATTCGAGGAAAGTGTGTATGCATGATAAAGTCATCGTTGCCTTGAATGCTGACAAAGAGATATATTTGAACTATGAAAAAAGAAGTAGTGGAGATCTTATTGGCGATGTATGCCTACGTTGTCATGAAAGTGAGGAGTTAAATTCCTTTGGAGTACTCAAGGATTTCCATAATATAAATGGTGGATATATGAAGATCATTTCCGGAGAAGTTAGTGCTCAAAGAGAATGCCAACATAAAAATAATAGTTGATGAAGAAGGACAACTTCTAGCTAATGGTTCTGGTAACATGTTAGCCGTTGATAGATCGTATCGTCATCTTTCCGGTGTTAGCATTTGAATGAAAACAAAGGGAAAAAGAAGACATGCATACTGCTGCACCAACATCATAAATCATATACTGTCAACGTACCAGAACTGTTACCTCTGTAAAAATAATGTGACAATAGGCAAAGAAGTAACAGAAAAAATGAAAAGAGCAATTGCAGCCAATATTATTACTGAAAGTCCATATAAATTATTAGAGAGTAAAGTATAAGTGAACATTATTACTACCAAAGATCATATGGTCAATGAATTAAATAATTACAAGGATAAAATGTGTATTGAATTCTCGGTTTGTGTGTCTGAATCTAAGTATTTGTATGTGTTTTTGTCTCTCTCGCTCTTTTTGTCTGTGCGTCTGGACGGGTATTTGCTTATTCCAATGCATGTCTTTCTCGGCTTGTTTGTCTGAATCTACGTATTTGTATGTGTTTTTGTCTCTCTCACTCTTTCTGCCTGTGTGTCTTGGCGGGTGTTCGCTAATTTCAATGTATGTCTTTCTTGGTTTGTGTGTCTGAATCTACGTATTTGTATGTGTTTTTGTCTCTCTCACATTTTTAGCTATAGTGTCTGGGCGGGTGTATGCATATTCAATTGCCTTTTTTTTTCGGTTTGTGTGTCTGAATATACGTTTTTTTATGTGTTTTTTTCTCTCTCACTCTTTCTGCGTGTGTGTCTGGGCAGGTGTTTGCTTATTCCAGTGCATGTCTTTCTCGGTTTGTGTGTCTGAATCTACGTATTTGTATGTGTTTTTGTTTCTCTCACTCTTTTTGCCTGTGTGTCTGGGCGGGTGTTTGCCTATACCAATGCATGTCTTTCTCGGTTTGTGTGTCTCAATCTACGTGTTTGTATGTGTTTTCGACTCTCTCACTCTTTTTGCCTGTGTGTATGGGCGGGTGTTTGCTTATTCCAATGCATGTCTTTCTCAGTTTGTGTCTGAATCTACGTATTTGTATGTGTTTTTTGCCTCTCTCAGTCTTTTTGTCTGTGTGTCTGGCCGGGTGGTTGCTTATTCCAATGCATGTCTTTCTCGGTTTGTGTGTCTGAATCTATGTATTTGTATGTATTTTGTCTCTCTCACTCTATTTGTCTGTGTGTCTCGGCGGGTGATTGCATATTCAAATGCATGTCTCTTTCGGTTTGTGTTTCTGAGTCTACGTATTTGTATGCGTTTTCGTCTCTCTCACTCTTTTTGTCTTTTTGTCTGGGCGGGTTTTTGCTTATTCCAATGCATGTCTTACTCTGTTTGTGTGTCTGAATCTACGTATTTGTATGTGTTTTTGTCTCTCTCACTCTTTTTGCCTGTGTGTATGGGCTGAGTTTGCTTATTCCAATGCATGTCTTTCTCGGTTTGTGTGTCTGAATTTACGGATTTGTATGTGTTTTGTCTCTCTCACTCTTTTTACCTCTGTGTCTGGGTGGGTTTTTGCTTATTCCAATGCATGTCTTTCTCAGTTTGTGTGACTAAATCTACGTATTTGTATATGTTTTTGTCTCTCTCACTCTTTTTGCTTGTGTGTCTGGGCGGGTGTTTGCTTATTCCAGTGCAAGTCTTTCTCGGTTTGTGTGTCTGAATTTACGTATTTGTATGTGTTTTGTCTCTCTCACTCTTTTTGCCTGTGTGTCTGGGCGGGTGTTTGCTTATACCAAAGCATGTCTTTCTCGGTTTGTGTTTGTGAATCTACATATTTGTATGGGTTTTTGTTTTTCTCACTCTTCTTGTCTTTGTGTCTGGGCGGGTGTATGCCTATTCCAATGCATGTCTTTCTCGGTTTGTGTGTCTGAATCTACGTATTTGTATGTGTTTTTGTCTCTCTCACTCTTTTTGCCTGTGTGTCTGGGCGGGTGTTTGCTTATTCCAGTGCATGTCTTTCTCGGTTTGTGTGTCTGAATCTACGTATTTGTATGTGTTTTTGTCTCTCTCACTCTTTTTGACTGGGTTTCTGGGCGGGTGTTTGCTTATTCCAATGCATGTTTTTCTCGGTTTGTGTGTCTCAATCTACGCATTTATATGTGTTTTTGTCCCTTTCACTCTTTTTGCCTGTGTGTTTGGGCGGGTGTTTGCTTATTCCAATGCATGCCTTCCATAGATTGTGTCTGAATCTACGGATTTGTATGTGTTTTTGTCTCTCTCACTTTTTTGCCTGTGTGTCTGGGCGGGTGTTTTTTTATTCCAATGCATGTCTTTCTCAGTTTGTGTGTCTGAATCTATCTATTTGTATGTGTTTTTGTCAATCTCACTCTATTTGTCTGTGTGTCTGGGCGGGTGTTGGCATATTCCAATGCATGTCTTCCTTGGTTTGTGTGTCTGAATCTACGTATTTGTATGTGTTTTTGTCTCTCTCACTCTTTTTGCCTCTGTGTCTGGGCGGGTGTATGCATGTCTTTTTCGGTATGTTTGTCTGAAACCACGTATTTGTATGTGTTTTTGTCTTTTTCATTCTTTTTGCTTGTGTGTCTGGGCGGGTGTTTGCTTATTCCAATGTATGTCTTTGTCAGTTTGCGTGTCTGAATCTACGTATTTTTATGTGTTATTGTCTCTCTTACTCTTTTTGCCTGTGTGTCTGGGCAGGTGTTTGCTTATTTCATTGCATGTCTTTCTCGGTTTGTGTGTCTGAATCTACTTATATGTGTGTGTAGTTGTTTCTCGCACTGTTTTTGTCTGTGTGTCTGGGCAGTTTTTTGCTTATTCCAATGCATGTCTTTTTCAGTTTTTATGTCTGAATCTAAGTATTTGTATGTGTTTTTGTGTCTCTCACTCTTTTTGCCTGTGTGTCTGGGCGAGTGTTTGCTTATTCCAGTGCATGTCTTTCTGGGTTTGTGTGTCTGAATCTACGTATTCGTATGTGTTTTTGTTTCTCTCACTCTTTTTGCCTTTGTGTCTGGGCGGGTGTTTGTTTATACCAATGCATGTCTTTCTCGGTTTATGTGTCTAAATCTGCGTGTTTGTATGTGTTTTTGACTCCTTCACTCTTTTTGCCTGTGTGTATGGGCGGGTGTTTGCTTATTCCAATGCATGTCTTTCTCAGTTTGTGTGTCTGAATATACGTATTTGTATGTGTTTTTGTCTCTCTCACTCTTTTTGCCTGATTTTCTGGGCGGTTTTTTACTTATTCCAGTGCCTGTCTTTCTTGTTTTGTGTTTCTGAATCTACGTATTTGTATGTGTTTTGTCTCTCTCCATCTTTTTACCTCTGTGTCTGGGTGGGTGTAGGCATGTCTTCCTTGGTTTGTGTGTCTGAATCTACGTATTTGTATGTGTTTTTGTCTCTCTCACTCTTTTTGCCTCTGTGTCTGGGCGGGTGTTTACTTATTCCAATGCATGTCTTTCTTGGTTTGTGTGTCTGAATCTACGTATTTGTATGCGTTTTTGTCTTTTTCATTCTTTTTGCTTGTGTGTCTAGGCGGGTGTTTGCTTATTTCAATGCATGTCTTTCTCGGTTTGTGTGTCTGAATCTACTTATATGTGTGTGTAGTTGTTTCTCTCACTGTTTTTGTCTGTGTGTCTGGGCAGTTTTTTGCTTATTCCAATGCATGTCTTTCTCAGTTTTTATGTCTGAATCTAAGTATTTGTATGTGTTTTTGTGTCTCTCACTCTTTCTGCCTGTGTGTCTGGGCGAGTGTTTGCTTATTCCAGTGCATGTCTTTCTTGGTGTGTGTGTCTGAATCTACGTATTTGTATGTGTTTTTATCTCTCTCACTCTTTTTGCCTGTGTGTCTGGGCGGGTGTTTGCTTATTCCAATTCATGTCTTTCTCGGTTTATGTGTCTAAATCTGCGTGTTTGTATGTGTTTTTGACTCCTTCACTCTTTTTGCCTGTGTGTCTGGGCGGGTGTTTGCTTATTCCACTGAATGTCTTTCTCTGTTTGTGTGTCTGAATATACGTATTTGTATGTGTTTTTGTCTCTCTCACTCTTTTTGCCTGAGTGTCTGGGCAGATGTTTGCTTATTCCAGTGCATGTCTTTCTCGGTTTGTGTGTCTGAATCTAGGTATTTGTATGTGTTTTGTTTCTCTCACTCTTTTTGCCTGTGTGTCTGGGCGGGTGTTTGCTTATTCCAATGCATGTCTTTCTCGGTTTGTGTGTCTCAATCTACGTGTTTGTATGTGTTTTCGACTCTCTCACTCTTTTTGCCTGTGTGTATGGGCGGGTGTTTGCTTATTCCAATGCATGTCTTTCTCAGTTTGTGTCTGAATCTACGTATTTATATGTGTTTTTGCCTCTCTCAGTCCTTTTGTCTGTGTGTCTGGCCGGGTATTTGCTTATTCCAATGCATGTCTTTCTCGGTTTGTGTGTCTGAATCTATGTATTTGTATGTGTTTTGTCCCTCTCCCTCTATTTGTCTGTGTGTCTGGGCGGGTGTTTGCATATTCAAATGCATGTCTCTTTCGGTTTGTGTTTCTGAGTCTACGTATTTGTATGCGTTTTCGTCTCTCTCACTCTTTTTGCCTTTTGGTCTGGGCAGGTTTTTGCTTATTCCAATGCATGTCTTTCTCTGTTTGTGTGTCTGAATCTACGTATTTGTATGTGTTTTTGTCTCTCTCACTCTTTTTGCCTGTGTGTATGGGCTGAGTTTGCTTATTCCAATGCATGTCTTTCTCGGTTTGTGTGTCTGAATAAACGTGCTTGTATGTGTTTTTGTCTCTCTCACTCTTTTTACCTCTGTGTCTGGGTGGGTTTTTGCTTATTCCAATGCATGTTTTCCTCGGTTTGTCTGACTGAATCTACGTATCTGTATGTGCTTTTGTGTCTCTCACTCTTTTGCTTTTTTATCTGGGCGGGTTTTTGCTTATTTCAGCGCATGTCTTTCCCGGTTTTTGTGTAAGAATCTACAAATTTTTATGCGTTTTGTTTCTCTCACTCTTTTTGATTGTGTGTGTGGGTGGGTGTTTGCTTATACCAATGCATGTCTTTCTCGGTTCGTGTTTGTGAATCTACATATTTGTATGTGTTTTTGTTTTTCTCACTCTTCTTGTCTTTGTGTTTGGGCGGGTGTTTGCATATTCCAATGCATGTCTTTTTCGCTTTGTGTGTCTGAATCTACGTATTTGTATTTGTTTTTGTCTCTCTCACTCTTTTTGCCTTTGTGTCGGGGTGGGTGTTTGTTATTCCAGTGCATGTCTTTCTCGGTTTGTTTGTCTGAATCTACGTATTTGTATGTGTTTTTGTCTCTCTCGCTCTTTTTACCTGAGTGTCTGGGCGGGTGTTTGCTTATTCCAATGCTTGTCTTTCTCGGTTTTTGTGTCTGAATCTACGCAATTGTATGTGTTTTTGTCTCTATCACTCTTTTTGCCTGTGTGTTTGGGCAGGTGTTTTCTTATTCCAATGCATGCCTTTCTCAGTTTGTGTCTGAATCTACGGATTTGTATGTGTTTTTGTCTTTCTCACTTTTTTTGCCTCTGCGTCTGGACGGGTGTTTTTTTATTCCAATGCATGTCTTTCTCAGTTTGTGTGTCTGAATCTATGTATTTGTATTTATTTTTGTCAATCTCACTCTATTTGTCTGTGTGTCTGGGCGGGTGTTGGCATATTCAAATGCATGTCTTACTCGGTTTGTAAATCTGAATCTACGTATTTGTATGTGTTTTTGTCTCTCTCACTCTTTTTGCCTCTGTGTCTGGGCGGGTGTTTACTTATTCCAATGCATGTCTTTTTCGGTTTGTGTGTCTGAATCTACGTATTTGTATGTGTTTTTGTCTCTCTCATTCTTTTTGCCTGCGTATCTGGGTGGGTATTTGCTTATTCAAATGCATTTCTATCACAGTTTGTGGGATTGAATCGATGTAATTTGATTTGTTTTTATCTCTCTCGTTCATTTTGTCGGTGTGCTTAGGCTGTCCTTCGCTTTTTTCAATGCATATCTGCCTAGGTGCTTGTGACTAAATTTATGTATGTGTTTGTGTTTTTGTGTCGCTCACTGTATTTATCTGTGTGTCTGGGCGAGTGTTTGCTTTTTCCAATGCATGTCTTTCTCGGTTTGTGTGTCTGAATCTACGTGTTTTATATGTTTTCGACTCTTTCACTCTTTTTGCCTGTGTGTATGGGCGGGTGTTTGCTTATTCCAATGCATGTCTTTCTCAGTTTGTGTCTGAATCTACGTATTTGTATGTGTTTTTGTCTCTCTCAGTCTTTTTGTCTGTGTGTCTGGCCGGGTGTTTGCTTATTCCAATGCATGTCTATCTCGGTTTGAATGTCTGAATCTATGTATTTGTATGTGTTTTGTCTCTCTCACTCTATTTGTCTGTGCGTCTAGGCGGGTGTTTGCATATTCAAATGCATGTCTCTCTCGTTTTGTGTTTCTGAGTCTACGTATTTGTATGTGTTTTTGTCTCTCTCACTCTTTTTGCCTGTTTGTCTAGGCGGGTGTTTGCATATTCAAATGCATGTGTTTCTCGGTTTGTGTGTCTGAATCTACGTATTTGTATGTGTTTTTGTCTCTCTCACTCTTTTTGCCTGTGTGCCTGGGTTGGGTTTGCTTATTCCAATGCATGTTTTTCTCAGTTTGTGTGTCTGAATCTACGTATTTGTATGTGTTTTTGTCTCTCTCACTCTTTTTGCCTCTTTGTCTGGGTGGGTTTTTGCTTATTCAAATCCATGTCTTTCTCGGTTTGTGTGACTAATTCTACTTATTTGTATGTGTTTTTGTCTCTCTCAATCTTTTTGCCTGTGCGTCTGGGCGGGTGTTTGCTTATTCCAATACATGTCTTTCTCGGTTTCTGTTTCTGAATCTACGTATTTGTATGTGTTTTTGTTTTTCTCACTCTTCTTGTCTTTGTGTCTGGGCGGGTGTTTGCATATTCCAATGCATGTCTTTCTCGCTTTGTGTGTCTGAATCTACGTATTTGTATGTGTTTTTGTCTCTCTTACTCTCTGTCCCTGTGTGTCTGGGCGGTTGTTTGCTTATTCCAGTGCATATCTTTCTCGGTTTGTGTGTCTGAATCTACGTATTTTTATGTATTTTTGTCTCTCTCACTCTTTTTGCCTGTGTGTCTGGGCGGGTGTTTGCTTATTCCAATGCATGTGTTTCTCAGTTTGTTTCTGAATCTACGTATTTATATGTGTTTTGTCTCACTCTTTTTTTTGTCTGTGTGTCTGGGCGGGTGTTTTTTTATTCCAATGCATGTCTTTCTCAGTTTGTGTGTCTGAATCTATGTATTTGAATGTGTTTTTGTCAATCTCACTCTATGTGTCTTTGTGTCTGGGATGGTGTTGGCATATTCCAATGCATGTCTTTCTCGGTTTGTGTTTCTGAATATACGTATTTGTATGTGTTTTTGTCTTTTTCATTCTTTTTGCTTGTGTGTCTAGGCGGGTGTTTGCTTATTCCAGTGCAAGTCTTTCTCGGTTTGTGTGTCTGAATCTACGCATTTGTATGTGTTTTTGTTTCTCTCACTCTTTTTGCCTGTGTGTCTGGGCGGGTGTTTGCTTATACCAATGCATGTCTTTCTCGGTTTGTGTTTGTGAATCTACAAATTTGTATGTGTTTTTGTTTTTCTCACTCTTCTTGTCTTTGTGTCCGGGCGGGTGTTTGCATCTTCCAATGCATGTCTTTCTCGGTTTGTATGTCTGAATCTACGCATTTGTATGTGTTTTTGTCTCTTTCAATCTTTTTGCCTTTGTGTTTGGGCGGTTGTTTGCTTATTCAAATGCATGTCTTTTTCAGTTTGTGTCTGAATCTACGGATTTGTATGTGTTTTTGTCTCTCTCACTCTTTTTGCCTCTGTGTCTGGGTGGGTGTTTACTTATTCCAATGCATGTCTTTCTCGGTTTGCGTGTCTGAATCTACGTATTTCTATGTGTTTTTGTCTTTTTCATTCTTTTTGCTTGTGTGTCTAGGCGGGTGCTTATTCCAATGCATGTCTTTCTCAGTTTGTGCGTCTGAATCTACGTATTTGTATGTGTTTTTGTCTCTCTCACTCTTTTTGCCTGTGTTTCTGGGCAGGTGTTTGCTTATTTCAATGCATGTCTTTCTTGGTTTGTGTGTCTGAATCTACTTATTTGTATGTGTAGTTGTTTCTCTCACTGTTTCTGTCTGTGTGTCTGGGTGGTTTTTTGCTTATTCCAATGCATGTCTTTCTCGGTTTTTATGTCTGAATCTACGTTTTTGTATGTGTTTTTGACTCTCTCACTCTTTTTGCCTGTGTGTCTGGGCGGGTGTTTGCTTATTCCAATGCATGTCTTTCTCGGTTTGTGTGTCTGAATCTACGTATTTGTATGTGTTTTTGTTTCTCTCACTCTTTGTGCCTGTGTGTCTGGGCGGGTGTTTGCTTATACCAATGCATGTCTTTCTCGGTTTATGTGTCTAAATCTACGTGTTTGTATGTGTTTTTGTCTCTCTCACTCTTTTTGCCCCTTTATATAAGTTGGTGTTCGCAGATTTCGATGCAAGTCTTTCTCGGTATTGTCTATTGAATATACGTATTTGTATGTGTTTTTGTCTCTCTCACTCTGTATGCCTGTCTGCCTAGGTAGGTGTTTCCTTACTCCAAATGCATGTGTTTCTCAGTTTGTTTCTGAATCTACGTATTTATATGTGTTTTGTCTCACTCTTTTTTTTGTCTGTGTGTCTGGGCGGGTGTTTGTTTATTCCAGTGCATATCTTTCTCGTTTTGTGTGTCTGAATCTAAGTATTTTTATGTTTTTTTGTCTCTCTCACTCTTTGTGCCTGTGTGTCTGGGCGGGTGTTTGCTTATTCCAATGCATGTGTTTCTCAGTTTGTTTCTGAATCTACGTATTTATATGTGTTTTGTCTCACTCTTTTTTTTGTCTGTGTGTCTGGGCGGGTGTTTTTTTATTCCAATGCATGTCTTTCTCAGTTTGTGTGTCTGAATCTATGTATTTGAATGTGTTTTTGTCAATCTCACTCTATGTGTCTTTGTGTCTGGGATGGTGTTGGCATATTCCAATGCATGTCTTTCTCGGTTTGTGTTTCTGAATATACGTATTTGTATGTGTTTTTGTCTTTTTTATTCTTTTTGCTTGTGTGTCTAGGCGGGTGTTTGCTTATTCCAGTGCAAGTCTTTCTCGGTTTGTGTGTCTGAATCTACGCATTTGTATGTGTTTTTGTTTCTCTCACTCTTTTTGCCTGTGTGTCTGGGCGGGTGTTTGCTTATACCAATGCATGTCTTTCTCGGTTTGTGTTTGTGAATCTACAAATTTGTATGTGTTTTTGTTTTTCTCACTCTTCTTGTCTTTGTGTCCGGGCAGGTGTTTGCATCTTCCAATGCATGTCTTTCTCGGTTTGTATGTCTGAATCTACGCATTTGTATGTGTTTTTGTCTCTTTCAATCTTTTTGCCTTTGTGTTTGGGCGGTTGTTTGCTTATTCAAATGCATGTCTTTTTCAGTTTGTGTCTGAATCTACGGATTTGTATGTGTTTTTGTCTCTCTCACTCTTTTTGCCTCTGTGTCTGGGTGGGTGTTTACTTATTCCAATGCATGTCTTTCTCGGTTTGAGTGTCTGAATCTACGTATTTCTATGTGTTTTTGTCTTTTTCATTCTTTTTGCTTGTGTGTCTAGGCGGGTGCTTATTCCAATGCATGTCTTTCTCAGTTTGTGCGTCTGAATCTACGTATTTGTATGTGTTTTTGTCTCTCTCACTCTTTTTGCCTGTGTTTCTGGGCAGGTGTTTGCTTATTTCAATGCATGTCTTTCTTGGTTTGTGTGTCTGAATCTACTTATTTGTATGTGTAGTTGTTTCTCTCACTGTTTCTGTCTGTGTGTCTGGGTGGTTTTTTGCTTATTCCAATGCATGTCTTTCTCGGTTTTTTTGTCTGAATCTACGTTTTTGTATGTGTTTTTGTCTCTCTCACTCTTTTTGCCTGTGTGTCTGGGCGAGTGTTTGCTTATTCCAGTGCATGTCTTTCTCGGTTTGTGTGTCTGAATCTACGTATTTGTATGTGTTTTTGTGTCTCTCACTCTTTGTGCCTGTGTGTCTGGGCGGGTGTTTGCTTATACCAATGCATGTCTTTCTCGGTTTATGTGTCTAAATCTACGTGTTTGTATGTGTTTTTGTCTCTCTCATTCTTACTCTCTTTGTGTCTGTGAGGGGGTTTGCTTGTTTCAGTACACGTCTATCTCAGTTGTTATGACTCAATTACGTATCTACTTATGTTTTTGTCTTTCTCACTCCTTTTGTCTTTGTGTCTGGATGGTTGTTTGCTTATTCCAATGCATATCTTTGTAGTCTTGTGTGTCTGAATATAGGTATTTTTATGTATTTTTGTCTCTCTCACTCTTTTTGCCTGTGTGTCTGGGCGGGTGTTTGCTTATTCCAATGCATGTGTTTCTCAGTTTGTTTCTGAATCTACGTATTTATATGTGTTTTGTCTCACTCTTTTTTTTGTCTGTGTGTCTGGGCGGGTGTTTTTTTATTCCAATGCATGTCTTTCTCAGTTTGTGTGTCTGAATCTATGTATTTGAATGTGTTTTTGTCAATCTCACTCTATGTGTCTTTGTGTCTGGGATGGTGTTGGCATATTCCAATGCATGTCTTTCTCGGTTTGTGTTTCTGAATATACGTATTTGTATGTGTTTTTGTCTTTTTCATTCTTTTTGCTTGTGTGTCTAGGCGGGTGTTTGCTTATTCCAGTGCAAGTCTTTCTCGGTTTGTGTGTCTGAATCTACGCATTTGTATGTGTTTTTGTTTCTCTCACTCTTTTTGACTGTGTGTCTGGGCGGGTGTTTGCTTATACCAATGCATGTCTTTCTCGGTTTGTGTTTGTGAATCTACAAATTTGTATGTGTTTTTGTTTTTCTCACTCTTCTTGTCTTTGTGTCCGGGCGGGTGTTTGCATCTTCCAATGCATGTCTTTCTCGGTTTGTATGTCTGAATCTACGCATTTGTATGTGTTTTTGTCTCTTTCAATCTTTTTGCCTTTGTGTTTGGGCGGTTGTTTGCTTATTCAAATGCATGTCTTTTTCAGTTTGTGTCTGAATCTACGGATTTGTATGTGTTTTTGTCTCTCTCACTCTTTTTGCCTCTGTGTCTGGGTGGGTGTTTACTTATTCCAATGCATGTCTTTCTCGGTTTGCGTGTCTGAATCTACGTATTTCTATGTGTTTTTGTCTTTTTCATTCTTTTTGCTTGTGTGTCTAGGCGGGTGCTTATTCCAATGCATGTCTTTCTCAGTTTGTGCGTCTGAATCTACGTATTTGTATGTGTTTTTGTCTCTCTCACTCTTTTTGCCTGTGTTTCTGGGCAGGTGTTTGCTTATTTCAATGCATGTCTTTCTTGGTTTGTGTGTCTGAATCTACTTATTTGTATGTGTAGTTGTTTCTCTCACTGTTTCTGTCTGTGTGTCTGGGTGGTTTTTTGCTTATTCCAATGCATGTCTTTCTCGGTTTTTCTGTCTGAATCTACGTTTTTGTATGTGTTTTTGACTCTCTCACTCTTTTTGCCTGTGTGTCGGGGCGAGTGTTTGCTTATTCCAGTGCATGTCTTTCTCGGTTTGTGTGTCTGAATCTACGTATTTGTATGTGTTTTTGTGTCTCTCACTCTTTTTGCCTGTGTGTCTGGGCGGGTGTTTGCTTATACCAATGCATGTCTTTCTCGGTTTATGTGTCTAAATCTACGTGTTTGTATGTGTTTTTGTCTCTCACTCTTTTAGCCTGTGTGTCTGGGCGGGTGTTTGCTTATTCCAATGCTTGTCTTTCTCAGTTTGTGTCTTAATCTACGTATTCGTATATGTTTTTGTCTCTCTCACTCTTTTTGCCTGAGTGTCTGGGCGGGTGTTTGCTTATTCCAATGCATGACTTTCTCGGTTTGTGTGTCTGAATCTACGTATTTGTATGTGTTTTATCTCTCTCCCTCTTTTTGCCTGTGTGTCTGGGTGGGTGTTTGCTTATTCCAATGCATGTCTTACTCAGTTTGTGTCTGAATCTACGTATTTGTATGTGTTTTTGCCTCTCTCAGTCTTTTTGTCTGTGCGTCTGGCCGGGTGTTTGCTTATTCCAATGCATGTCTTTCTCGGTTTGTGTGTCTGAATCTATGTATTTGTATGTGTTTTGTCTCTCTCACTCTATTTGTCTGTGTGTCTGTTCGGGTGTTTGCATATTCAAATGCATGTCTCTTTCGGTTTGTGTTTCTGAGTTTACGTATTTGTATGCGTTTTCGTCTCTCTCATTCTTTTTGCCTTTTGGTCTGGGCAGGTTTTTGCTTATTCCAATGCATGTCTTTCTCTGTTTGTGTGTCTGAATCTACGTATTTGTATGTGTTTTTGTCTCTCTCACTCTTTTTGCCTGTGTGTATGGGCTGGGTTTGCTTATTCCAATACATGTCTTTCTCGGTTTGTGTGTCTGAATCTGCGGGTTTGTATGTGTTTTTGTCTCTCTCGCTCTTTTTACCTTTGCGTCTGGGTCAGTTTTTGCTTATTCCAATGCATGTTTTTCTCGGTTTTTTTGACTGAATCTACGTATTTGTATGTGTTTTTGTCTCTCTCACTCTTTTTGCTTGTGTGTCTGGGTGGGTATTTGCTTATTCCAGTGCATGTCTTTTTGGTTTGTGTGTCTGAATCTACGTATTTGTATGTGTTTTTGTTTCTCTCACTCTTTTTGCCTGTTTGTCTGGGCGGGTGTTTGCTTATACCAATGCATGTCTTTCTCGGTTCGTGTTTGTGAATCTACATATTTGTATGTGTTTTTGTTTTTCTCACTCTTCTTGTCTTTGTGTTTGGGCGGGTGTTTGCATATTCCAATGCATGTCTTTCTCGCTTTGTGTGTCTGAATCTACGTATTTGTATGTGTTTTTGTCTCTCTCGCTCTTTTTGCCTGTGTGTCTGGGCGGTTTGTATGTCTTAATCTATGTATTTGTATGTGTTTTGTCTCTCTGACTCTATTTGTCTGTGCGTCTAGGAGGGTGTTTGCATATTTAAATGCATGTCTTTCTCGGTTTGTGTGTCTGAATCTACGTATTTGTATGTGATTTTGTCTCTCTCACTCTTTTTGCCTGTGTGTCTGGGTGGGTGTGCTTATTCCAAGGCATGTCTTTCTTGGTTTGTGTGTCTGAATCTACGTATTTGTATGTGTTTTTGTCTCTCTCACTCTTTTTACCTGTGTGTCAGGGTTGGTTTTTGCTTATTCCAATGCATGTCTTTCTCGGTTTGTGTGACTGAATCTACGTATTTGTATGTGTTTTTGTCTCTCTCAATCTTTTTGCTTGTGTGTCTGGGCGGGTGTTTGCTTATTCCAATGCATGTCTTTCTCGGTTTGTGTTTCTGAATCTACGTATTTGTATGTGTTTTTGTTTTTCTCACTCTTCTTGTCTTTGTGTCTGGGCGGGTGTTTGCATATTCCAATGCATGTCTTTCTCGCTTTGTGTGTCTGAATCTACGTATTTGTATGTGTTTTTGTCTCTCTCACTCTTTTTCCCTTTGTGTCTGGGCGGGTGTTTGTTTATTCCAGTGCATGTCTTTCTGGGTTTGTGTGTCTGAATCTAGGTATTTTTATGTATTTTGGTCTCTCTCACTCTTTTTGCCTGTGTGTCTGGGCAGGTGTTTGCTTATTCCAATGCTTGTGTTTCTCAGTTTGTGTCTGAATCTACGTATTTGTATGTGTTTTTGTCTCACTCTTTTTTTTGTCTGTGTGTCTAGGCGGGTGTTTTTTTATTCCAATGGATGTCTTTTCCAGTTTGTGTTTCTGAATCTATGTATTTGTATGTGTTTTTGTCAATCTCACTCTATTTGTCTGTGTGTCTGGGCGGGTGTTGGCATATTCCTATGCATGTCTTTCTCGGTTTGTGTTTCTGAATATACGTATTTGTATGTGTTTTTGTCTCTCTCAGTCTTTTTGCCTGTGTGTCTGGGCGGGTGTTTACTTATTCCAATGCATGTCTTTCTCAGTTTGTGTGTCTGAATCTACGTATTTGTATGTGTTTTTGTTGTGTTTTTGTCATTGTTTTTGCTTGTGTGTCTAGGCGGGTGTTTGCTTATTTCAATGCATGTCTTTCTCGGTTTGTGTGTCTGAATCTACGTATTTGTATGTGTTTTTGTCTCTCTCAGTCTTTTTGCCTATGTTTCTGGGCGGGTGTTTGCTTTTTTCAATGCATGTCTTTCTCGGTTTGTGTGTCTGAATCTACTTATTTGTATGTGTAGTTGTTTCTCTCACTCTTTTTGTCTGTGTGTCTGGGCGGTTTTTTGCTTATTCCAATGCATGTCTATCTCGGTTTGTGTGTTTGAATCTACTTATTTGTATGTGTATTGTCTCGCTCACTCTTTTGCCTGTGTGTCTGGGCGGTTGTTTGCTTATTCCAGTACATGTCTTTCTCGGTTTGTGTGTCTGAATCTACGTATTTGTATGTGTTTTTGTTTCTCTCACTCTCTTTGCCTGTGTGTCCTGGTGGGTGTTTGCTTATACCAATGCATGTCTTTCTCGGTTTATGTGTCTGAATCTACGTGTTTGTATGTGTTTTCGACTCTTTCACTCTTTTTGCCTGTGTGTATGGGCGGGTGTTTGCTTATTCCAATGCATGTCTTTCTCAGTTTGTGTCTGAATCTACGTATTTGTATGTGTTTTTGTCTCTCTCAGTCTTTTTGTCTGTGTGTCTGGCCGGGTGTTTGCTTATTCTATTGCATGTCTTTCTCGGTTTGTATGTCTGAATCTATGTATTTGTATGTGTTTTGTCTCTCTCACTCTATTTGTCTGTGCGTCTAGGCGGGTGTTTGCATTTTCAAATGCATGTCTCTCTCGGTTTGTGTTTCTGAGTCTACGTATTTGTATGCGTTTTTGTCACTCTCACTCTTTTTGTTTCTGGGTCTGGGTGGGTTTTTGTTTTTTTCAATGCATTTCTTTCTCGGTTTGTGTAACTGATACGACGTATATGTATGTATTTTTGTCCCTCTTACTCTTTTTGCCTGTGTGTCTGGGTGTGTGTTTGCTTATTCCAATGCATGTCTTTCTCGGTTTGTGTGTCTGAATCTACGTATTTGTATGTGTTTTTGTCTCTCTCATTCTTGTGTGTTTTCGACTCTTTCACTCTTTTTGCCTGTGTGTATGGGCGGGTGTTTGCTTATTCTAATGCATGTCTTTCTCAGTTTGTGTCTGAATCTACGTATTTGTATGTGTTTTTGTCTCTCTCAGTCTTTTTGTCTGTGTGTCTGGCCGGGTGTTTGCTTATTCTATTGCATGTCTTTGTCGGTTTGAATGTCTGAATCTATGTATTTGTATGTGTTTTGTCTCTCTCACTCTATTTGTCTGTGCGTCTAGGCGGGTGTTTGCATTTTCAAATGCATGTCTTTCTCGGTTTGTGTGTCTGAGTCAACGTATTTGAATGGGTCTTTGTCTCTCTCACTCTTTTTTGCCTGTTTGTCTGAGCGAGTGTTTGCTTATTCCAATGCATATCTTTCTCGGTTTTTGTCTTTGAATCAAAAGATTTTTATATGCTTTTGTCTGTATCACTCTTTTTTGCCTGTGTGTCTGGGTTGGTGTTTGCTTATTCCAATGCATGTCTTTCTCGGTTTGTGTGTCTGAATCTACGTATTTGTATGTGTTTTTGTCTCTCTCATTCTTTTTACCTGTGTGTATGGGTGGGTTTTTGCTTATTCCAATGCATGTCTTTCTCGGTTGGTTTGACTGAATCTACGTATTTGTATGTGTTTTTGTCTCTCTCAACCTTTTTGCTTGTGTGTCTGGGCGGGTGTTTGCTTACTCCAATGCATGTTTTTCTCAGTTTGTGTTTCTGAATCTACGTATTTGTATGTGTTTTTGTTTTTCTCACTCTTCTTGTCTTTGTGTCTCATGGGTGTTTGCTTATTCCAATGCTTGTCTGTCTCGGTTTGTGAGTCTGAATCTACGCATTTTTATGTATTTTTGTCTCTCTAAGTCTTTTTGCCTATGTGTCTGGGCGGGTGTTTGCTTATTTCAATGCATGTCTTTCTCGGTTTGCGTGACTGAATCTACGTATTTGCATGTGTTTTTATCTCTCTCACTCCTTTTGCCTGTGTGTCTGGGCGGGTGTTTGCTTATTCCAATGCATGTGTTTCTCAGTTTGTGTGTGAATCTACGTATTTGTATGTGTTTTGTCTCACTCTTTTTTTTGTCTGTGTGTCTGGGCGGGTGTTTTTTTATTCCAATGCATGTCTTTCTCAGTTTGTGTGTCTGAATCTATGAATTTGTATGTGTTTTTGTCTCTCTCACTTTATTTGTCTGTGCGTCTGGGCGGGTGTTTGCATATTGCAATGCATGTCTTTCTCGGTTTGTGTTTCCGAATATACGTATTTGTATGTGTTTTTGTCTCTCTCACTCTTTTTGCCTCTGTGTCTGGGCGGGTGTGTACTTATTCCAATGCATGTCTTTCTCGGTATGTTTGTCTGAAACTACGTATTTGTATGTGTTTTTTGTATTTCTCACTCTTCTTGCTTGTGTGTCTGGGCGGGTGTATGTTGGTATTTCGCGATTTGTGCGATTGTATCTTGCTCTATGTATGATTTTCAGTCTCTCTCACTCTTTTTGTTGTTTGATCTGGGCAGGTAGTCTTTAATGTCGATGCATGTGTTTATCGGTTGGTGAGTATTTGAATCTACGTTTTTATATGTGTTTTTGTCTCTCTCACTCTTTTTGCCTGTGTGTCTGGGTGGGTTTATGCTTATTCCAATTAAATGTAAATTTTTTGTGTTTTAAGTATTTTTTATCTCATTCGAAGACATGTAAAAAAAAGTTGAAAAAAATGCAATGTTAAAAAAATGTAGGGGGTCCATAGAGTTGGTAGAATGGGGGCCCTTGGAGGTTGGGGAAGAAGTTCTTGGAAGTTGAGGTCCTTGGAGGTTAGGGTCATTGGTGGTTAGGGTCCTTGATGCTTCAAATCCATATCCATCTCACTAGCTCATTTCTAAGGATTCTAAGGACTGTTCTGAATTTCTATATTAAAATTAGCATCTACAACTTTATTAGTTTCAACGTTTTAGCATGCTCCGTTGTTAAAAGCGTATTTTATATTGTCAAAACTACCCGATTGGTTTTTGTGTATTATACCGAACACAACCGTGAAGTAAAGCCAAGTTAAGCTGCATGATCTTCTTATCACTGTTAACCGTTTCCAAAGATTGATACTAGTGTTGTTATTCTAAAATTTATTCCATGTTGCGTTATAAAGGCTTCGAAATAATAACAATTCCAGAATTAATCTCTAAACCTATAGAATTTTAATTTACATATCGCATATATACTATAATCTAAATGCTTCATCTCTCCCCTAAGTGAAGCCATAATCATTCCCCTCTGTATCTGTTGCAAGAATATTAACTCCAGAATTTATCTCTGACACTAAAATAGAGAAACCTTTTAGTTTCTTAATTCCCCTCATGATACATTTGAATTCCCCGTCAGATTTTCATCATTGTCGATTATGCAAATCAATTTCCCCGAAATGTTGCGTCACTCCCGTCTGTAATCAATACACTTAGAAACATCTATGATTGGACTAGAAAGAGGTGTGGTCTTGTACATACAGGGATTGTAGGCCTCTTATTGACTGTAATCTTGTGTAATCAGCGCTATAAGACTCCTTTCTACTAGTAGGACGATGCTTTTTAGACTTAGAGATTCTGTAGGCAAAGTTTTAAGAGAAAAACAGTGCAGTTCTACGAAGAGTAGAGGATGTACCGACCAAATCTCATTCTTAGAATAGTAATTGAGAATTTTCTGAGTCAACAAATCCCTTTAGCCCCTTTAGTCCCTTTTTCGTTCGATAAAAAGGCTTTAATGAAGGTCCTATCTTTGTATAACGTATCAATTAAATACATTAAAGTGATTAGTTCTATGTACGACAAAAAGATTGCTGTGTTATGACAGGAAGTGAGGTTAGTAGCTACTTCCGTATTAATCCAGGAAATAAACATGGTTGCGTTCTATCCATATTCATATGGATCATTTCCCCAAGCATTTATAGAAACAATTTTCTTTTTGCTCTACTTGAGCTAGCATAATTACTGGAACACCAGCGAAAATTTATGAAAAAAGCCCTTTTTACACTTTCATGGAAAAAAATTTGCCCAACCCTTCACAAATTTCGATAAGTATTGGTCATATTTGTGCACTAAGAATCGCTTCTTAAGTTAGATTCTTTTGATAATTAAATAAACAAAAACAAGTTTTTTAAACTGAAAGTAAGGAGCGACATTAAAACTTAAAACGAACAGAAATTAATCCGTATATGAAAGGGGCTGTCCCCTCCTCAACGCCTCGCTCTTTACGCTAAAGTTTTTTATTGTTTTAAAAAATATAGTTGTGAGACAGAGTCAGACTTTAGCGTAAAGAGCGATGCGTTGAGGAGGAGACAGCCCCTTTCATATACGGAATAATTTCTTTTCGTTTTAAGTTTTAATGTCGCTCCTTACTTTCAGTTTAAAAAACTTGTTTTTTTTACTTAATTTCTGATCGTTTTATAGTTAATGCAGCTTTTATTTTGGCTCACCGTCATTGAATAAGTAAACAAAATTTGCATAAAAATTTTATTTTTCTTTTGCTAGATGGATGTCTTTACAAATTACATTACGTCACTAACATCTATATTCGTATATTTTTCTTCTGGCAACAAATACAAAGTTGCAGATTTGTGCAGATATGAGCTTGAAGCCTATGAAATAGGGTTTCCTGATACGCTGAATCTGACAGTGTGATTTTCATTAAAATTCTTTCACTTGCAGGGGATATTTCCCCCCTTTTTCAAAAATCAGGTAAATTTTCTCAGGCTCGTAGCCTTTGATGAGCAATACTAAACTTAATAAAATTTATATATTTAGAATCAGGATTATAAACACATTCTTTTGATACATTTATTGACATCAAAATTCCGTTTTTAAAAGTTTCGATTACTATTGAGCCGTATCTCTTGTTTTTTTATTGTTTTTTTTATTACGTATATGAGGGGGTTGTCCCCTTAGTCAATACAACGCTCTTTACGTTAAAAGTTAAAAAAAAAATTGATTAACAAACCACTGAATCACAAAGGCCGTTTAATTAGAATAGATAGCTCTTTTGAAAGCACTAAAAAAAACTGTAGCATAAAGAGCGAGGTATTGACTTGGGGGAGAACCCCCTCACATACTTTATAATTTCTGTTCGTTTTAAGTTATAATGTTGCTTCTTACTTTTAGTTGAAAAAGCTTTTTTTTTTTATTTAATTTCTGATCGTTTTTTAAATAATGCTTCGAAATCCGGCGCCCCCTTCATAGAAATGTCCCTTACCCCAAAGAAACATCCTCCACGGAAATATTCTCCAGAGTAACCCCCTCCTCTAGCCCCCCCCCCTCCAGAAAAAAATCCTTCCTGAAAATGTCTGTATACTTCCCAATAACCAATAAATAATGCTGGCAAGTCCGGCGCCCCCTTCACGGCAATTTCCCTTCCCCCAAGAAAACATCCTTCATGGACAGATCCTCCAACATAACCCTTGACCCACCCTTCCCTCCCACTACCAGAAAAAAACCCTCCTGAAAACTTCTGCATACTTCCCAATAACCAATACTATATGTTAACATTGGGTAAAGTTCATAACTTTTAGCCCTCCCCCTGGGGATTTCGGGAGATCAAATCATCCTAAAAGACATATTTCTTATACTTTTGACCATTTTGAACAAAATGGCTATATCAAAATTTTGATCGGGTGACTTTGGGAAAAAAATGAGCGTTGGAGGGGGCCTAGTTGACCTTTATTTTTTTGGTCACTTAAAAAGGGCACTAAAACTTTTAATTTTCATCACAATGAGTCCTCCCACGTTATTCTAGGACCCATGGGTCGATGCGATCATCCCTGGGAAAAAAAAAATAAAATAAAGACCCATCCTTGATATTTCTTCTTGCCAAAATTACTAAGTTTCTCATTTTTGTAGATAGGAGCTTGAAACTTCTACACCATGATTCTCTAATACGGTGAATCTGATAGCGTGATTTTTATTAGGGTTCTATAACTTTTAGGGGGCCTTTCCCTCTTTTTTCTAAAATCAGCCAAATTTTCTCAGGCGCGTAATTTTTGATGGGTAGCACTAAACTTTATGAAAGTTATATATTTGAAATCAGCATTGAAATTTGATTCTTTTGATGTATCTATTGGTATCAAAAACCAGTTTTCTAGAGTTTCGGTTACCATTGAGCCGGGTCGCTCCTTACTTATAGTTCGTTACCACGAACTGTTTGATATATAAGCAAAGTTTTTTAAAATGAACGTAAAGAGTGAAATTAAACTTAAAAATGACCATAAAAGATCTCTTCCCTAAAGGGGTCTGCCCCTCCTCTACTTCTCGCAAATCCCACAATGGCAGTGGCGTACATTACTAGAATTATTTATGGGTGGAACAAATTTAATAAATGGATACCTATAATTTTATAGTCAACAATAGCGTTATTATAACATATGAGCCAATTTTTTTTTCTTGTTTAACAAAGACATGCATGATTACATTGATTAGGTTTTCGACTTTTGAAATATTATGAATAATATTTTCTATCCTAATATGGAAATTATCCTACTATGGTCGTTGAGAGGTGGGGGCCTGGTTGCCGTCTAATAGCCTTCGACTATTAAAAAGGGCACTAGATAAATAAAAGTTCAAATAGGGATAAAATCCTTTTGATAGACAGTGATGATGATAACAGTGATAGAAATTCACAAAAATACCAGATATTTCGGTCACAAATACAGTGACCGTCATCAGTAGTTGTTATCAACTACTGACTCACTGTTATCATCATCACTGTCTATTAAAAGGATTTTATCCCTATTTGAACTTTTATTTATCGTCATGGAAAGACAGTGTGGTCTCCGAAATTATCTACGTCATATTTAAAGGGCACTAGAACTTCTGATTTCCTATCCAATGAGCCCTCTCTGAAGTTTATACGACCACGCATTCCATAAAAACATTATATGTTCCTGGGGCATAGCTTATAGAACTTAATCTGAGGGCTCTGGGGGAGGGTTGTCATCTTGAAATGCATAATTACTGGACCTTTCAACTATGCTGAACAAAATGGTTATCTCAAAATATCAATTGGATGTAGTTGGGGAAATGATGAGCGTGACGGGTTGGGAGCTGGATGCCCTCAAACCACTTTCGACTATTAAAAAGGGCACTTGAACTTGCAATTCCAATCGGAAGAGTCTCTTTCGACATTTCTGCGACAACTTCTTCTATTTTAAGTGGCCTGGTCTAAAAAAAAATGATTCTGCTCACATCGCTCTTTAGTTAGGCAGCGCTATGACGCTATCTAAGATCAAAACAAGAAGCTGTTTTGAAGCCAGGAATGAAAGATCTTATTAGAAAAGAAAAGGTTAAATTTCTGCCGTTTTGTTTAAACTAGTGATTTTTTATCTTCTTAATATATGATTGTGTTATATATGATGTTTAATATTTAATGGATTTTAATCCCTGGGCTCCAAAAAGACTGATCACAGAAATCAATGAGCACAGAAATCAGGCTTTTACTTTTTGTCGTACTTTTGTGTGACAAAAGCCCGGATTGTCGCACTTTTAGGTAGAAAAAGCCCTTTTATGGTCCTCTTTGTCACACGTAGACAACATTGTCAGTTGGCAACCCTGACTGGTATATACTTCTAGTCAGGGTTACCACCGTCAGTAGGGTTTTACTAGATCTAGTAAAAAAAAAATCTAGTAAATTTAGAGGATCTAGTAAATTTCCCGAAATCTAGTAAAAAATCATGATTGGTAGTAAACAAAACTTTTGTTATTTTCCATGAATTCAAGGAAAAGAAATTAGGGTCCATTCATTACAAAATCTGGTTTCGATTACGTTAGATATTATGGCTACTGTTGCCCTCATTTTTGCAATTTCTTGTCAACCCTAGCGCTTAAAAATCCCCACTTTTCTTTCGGCTTCTTCTTGATACTCGCTTTGAAAGGCAAACTATTTAAAATCAGGACTGGTATGCCGGCTTAATTTGTTTACAGAAAATTTTCCCAGACTTTCATAACAGCTGCTACGTTTGTTAGTTAGCCTTGTCCCTTTTCAAAGAGGCTGCTGGAAACAAATTTTTCCATACTTGCCCAAGTTCTTTCTGACTCTCTGCAGCTTGCCCCATTCAAGTGCTGGACCAGAAAGACAGTTCTTGATTTTGTCGGTAATCAAAACTAAAAACTGGAATAGGCTAAGTGTCTCGAGTGCTTCGTCCCTGATGAAAACGATTTAACTTGTTCTCAGGTCGTCAAGTGGAGTACATGACTGGGTGATCCGCGGCGATTTGACTACGGGCTATCAAGAAATGGAAACAAGTAGATCCCTTCAGTTAGAATTCGACACTAGTGGAAACTTTAAATTCGGATGAGGCCGAGGACGATTAAAGCCTTTTAAGTGCGACTTTTTTTTTAACTGTGACTACATATTTTTCCTCAAACTTTTCAATTTGTATGATTTGCCTGACCTGAGGAATATTGACACGATTATATTTTTAAAAACTAATTATTATATGTTAAATAAGTTTTCCTTTTCTTGGCAGCCCTAGTCCAATTTGAGGTACACTTTTTAATTTACATATTTTACGACTAGACAAGTAGCCAATTAAGTCATTTCCGTTTTGAAGTGACATAAATTGTATTGGTTTTTGATTTCCTTGAATACGAACGAGAGAGAATCCAGAAAAAAATCAGTTCAAAAAAATCCTAAATTAATTGCTTTAAAATTTGCCAGAAATCTTTGTAAGCAGCTTACCCCTTATTTAAAGACCAGCCCAATTAGTGTTTTAAAAGTGGTAAATTTCCTCTCAAAAATGCAAAATTGAAGGGTTTAGATTTCAAACCTAAAAACGGAAGCTGGGTGACAAATTTAAAAAGCCGTCACTTTCAAACACACCTAAGTA